>NW_026511096.1:0-21156 GCF_027579735.1 Bombina bombina | reverse complement strand
CGTTTAGGAATGAAGCTTCGGTTGACCAGATCTGCAAAGCAGCAACTTGGTCCTCTTTGCATACTTTTACTAAATTCTACCATTTTGATGTATTTTCTTCTTCTGAAGCAGTTTTTGGTAGAAAAGTTCTTCAGGCAGCGGTTTCAGTTTGAATCTTCTGCTTATGTTTTTTGTTAAACTTTATTTTGGGTGTGGATTATTTTCAGCAGGAATTGGCTGTCTTTATTTTATCCCTCCCTCTCTAGTGACTCTTGTGTGGAAAGATCCACATCTTGGGTAGTCATTATCCCATACGTCACTAGCTCATGGACTCTTGTTAATTACATGAAAGAAAACATAATTTATGTAAGAACTTACCTGATAAATTCATTTCTTTCATATTAACAAGAGTCCATGAGGCCCACCCTTTTTTGTGGTGGTTATGATTTTTTTGTATAAAGCACAATTATTCCAATTCCTTATTTTATATGCTTCGCACTTTTTTTCTTATCACCCCACTTCTTGGCTATTCGTTAAACTGATTTGTGGGTGTGGTGAGGGGTGTATTTATAGGCATTTTGAGGTTTGGGAAACTTTGCCCCTCCTGGTAGGAATGTATATCCCATACGTCACTAGCTCATGGACTCTTGTTAATATGAAAGAAATGAATTTATCAGGTAAGTTCTTACATAAATTATGTTTTTCGTCCCTTTCGTAGAAACGGACCAGCCCCAAGTGCTACGTCCTCTAAGCAAGAGGGTAATACTTCTCAAGCCAAGCCAGCCTGGAGACCAATGCAAGGCTGGAACAAGGGAAAGCAGGCCAAGAAACCTGCCACTGCTACCAAGACAGCATGAAATGTTGGCCCCCGATCCGGGACCGGATCTGGTGGGGGGCAGACTCTCTCTCTTCGCTCAGGCTTGGGCAAGAGATGTTCTGGATCCTTGGGCACTAGAAATAGTCTCCCAAGGTTATCTTCTGGAATTCAAGGGGCTTCCCCCAAGGGGGAGGTTCCACAGGTCTCAATTGTCTTCAGACCACATAAAAAGACAGGCATTCTTACATTGTGTAGAAGACCTGTTAAAAATGGGAGTGATTCATCCTGTTCCATTAGGAGAACAAGGGATGGGGTTCTACTCCAATCTGTTCATAGTTCCCAAAAAAGAGGGAACGTTCAGACCAATCTTAGATCTCAAGATCTTAAACAAGTTTCTCAAGGTTCCATCGTTCAAAATGGAAACCATTCGAACAATTCTTCCTTCCATCCAGGAAGGTCAATTCATGACCACGGTGGATTTAAAGGATGCGTATCTACATATTCCTATCCACAAGGAACATCATCGGTTCCTAAGGTTCGCATTCCTGGACAAGCATTACCAGTTCGTGGCGCTTCCTTTCGGATTAGCCACTGCTCCAAGGATTTTCACAAAGGTACTAGGGTCCCTTCTAGCGGTGCTAAGACCAAGGGGCATTGCAGTAGTACCTTACTTGGACGACATTCTGATTCAAGCGTCGTCCCTTCCTCAAGCAAAGGCTCACACGGACATAGTCCTGGCCTTTCTCAGATCTCACGGATGGAAAGTGAACGTGGAAAAGAGTTCTCTATCTCCGTCGACAAGGGTTCCCTTCTTGGGAACAATAATAGACTCCTTAGAAATGAGGATTTTTCTGACAGAGGCCAGAAAAACAAAACTTCTAAACTCTTGTCAAATACTTCATTCCGTTCCTCTTCCTTCCATAGCGCAGTGCATGGAAGTAATAGGTTTGATGGTAGCGGCAATGGACATAGTTCCTTTTGCGCGCATTCATCTAAGACCATTACAACTGTGCATGCTCAGTCAGTGGAATGGGGACTATACAGACTTGTCTCCGAAGATACAAGTAAATCAGAGGACCAGAGACTCACTCCGTTGGTGGCTGTCCCTGGACAACCTGTCACAAGGGATGACCTTCCGCAGACCAGAGTGGGTCATTGTCACGACCGACGCCAGTCTGATGGGCTGGGGCGCGGTCTGGGGATCCCTGAAAGCTCAGGGTCTTTGGTCTCGGGAAGAATCTCTTCTACCGATAAATATTCTGGAACTGAGAGCGATATTCAATGCTCTCAAGGCTTGGCCTCAGCTAGCAAAGGCCAAGTTCATACGGTTTCAATCAGACAACATGACGACTGTTGCGTACATCAACCATCAGGGGGGAACAAGGAGTTCCCTGGCGATGGAAGAAGTGACCAAAATCATTCAATGGGCGGAGACTCACTCCTGCCACCTGTCTGCAATCCACATCCCAGGAGTGGAAAATTGGGAAGCGGATTTTCTGAGTCGTCAGACATTACATCCGGGGGAGTGGGAACTCCATCCGGAAATCTTTGCCCAAATTACTCAACTGTGGGGCATTCCAGACATGGATCTGATGGCCTCTCGTCAGAACTTCAAGGTTCCTTGCTACGGGTCCAGATCCAGGGATCCCAAGGCGACTCTAGTAGATGCACTAGTAGCACCTTGGACCTTCAAACTAGCTTATGTATTCCCACCGTTTCCTCTCATCCCCAGGCTGGTAGCCAGGATCCATCAGGAGAGGGCGTCGGTGATCTTGATAGCTCCTGCGTGGCCACGCAGGACTTGGTATGCAGATCTGGTGAATATGTCATCGGCTCCACCATGGAAGCTACCTTTGAGACGAGACCTTCTTGTTCAAGGTCCGTTCGAACATCCGAATCTGGTCTCACTCCAGCTGACTGCTTGGAGATTGAACGCTTGATCTTATCAAAACGAGGGTTCTCAGATTCTGTTATTGATACTCTTGTTCAGGCCAGAAAGCCTGTAACTAGAAAAATTTACCACAAAATATGGAAAAAATATATCTGTTGGTGTGAATCTAAAGGATTCCCTTGGGACAAGGTAAAGATTCCTAAGATTCTATCCTTTCTTCAAGAAGGATTGGAGAAAGGATTATCTGCAAGTTCCTTGAAGGGACAGATTTCTGCCTTGTCTGTGTTACTCCACAAAAAGCTGGCAGCTGTGCCAGATGTTCAAGCCTTTGTTCAGGCTCTGGTTAGAATTAAGCCTGTTTACAAACCTTTGACTCCCCCTTGGAGTCTCAATTTAGTTCTTTCAGTTCTTCAGGGGGTTCCGTTTGAACCCTTACATTCCGTTGATATTAAGTTATTATCTTGGAAAGTTTTGTTTTTGGTTGCAATTTCTTCTGCCAGAAGAGTTTCAGAATTATCTGCTCTGCAGTGTTCTCCTCCTTATCTGGTGTTCCATGCAGATAAGGTGGTTTTACGTACTAAACCTGGTTTTCTTCCAAAAGTTGTTTCTAACAAAAACATTAACCAGGAGATAGTCGTGCCTTCTTTGTGTCCGAAACCAGTTTCGAAGAAGGAACGTTTGTTGCACAATTTGGATGTTGTTCGCGCTCTAAAATTCTATTTAGATGCTACAAAGGATTTTAGACAAACATCTTCCTTGTTTGTTGTTTATTCTGGTAAAAGGAGAGGTCAAAAAGCAACTTCTACCTCTCTCTCTTTTTGGATTAAAAGCATCATCAGATTGGCTTACGAGACTGCCGGACGGCAGCCTCCTGAAAGAATCACAGCTCATTCCACTAGGGCTGTGGCTTCCACATGGGCCTTCAAGAACGAGGCTTCTGTTG
Organism: Bombina bombina; assembly: GCF_027579735.1. Lineage (NCBI taxonomy): Eukaryota > Metazoa > Chordata > Amphibia > Anura > Bombinatoridae > Bombina > Bombina bombina. Next base: position 17,526 of record NW_026511096.1, on the reverse strand, counting down.
ATCAGATATGTAGGGCAGCGACTTGGTCTTCACTGCACACTTTTACCAAATTTTACAAGTTTGATACTTTTGCTTCTTCTGAGGCTGTTTTTGGGAGAAAGGTTTTGCAAGCCGTGGTGCCTTCCATTTAGGTGACCTGATTTGCTCCCTCCCTTCATCCGTGTCCTAAAGCTTTGGTATTGGTTCCCACAAGTAAGGATGACGCCGTGGACCGGACACACCTATGTTGGAGAAAACAGAATTTATGTTTACCTGATAAATTACTTTCTCCAACGGTGTGTCCGGTCCACGGCCCGCCCTGGTTTTTTAATCAGGTCTGATAATTTATTTTCTTTAACTACAGTCACCACGGTATCATATGGTTTCTCCTATGCAAATATTCCTCCTTAACGTCGGTCGAATGACTGGGGTAGGCGGAGCCTAGGAGGGATCATGTGACCAGCTTTGCTGGGCTCTTTGCCATTTCCTGTTGGGGAAGAGAATATCCCACAAGTAAGGATGACGCCGTGGACCGGACACACCGTTGGAGAAAGTAATTTATCAGGTAAACATAAATTCTGTTTTATGTAACAACTTACCTGATAAATTCATTTCTTTCATATTAGCAAGAGTCCATGAGGCCCGCCCTTTTTTGTGGTGGTTATGATTTTTTTGTATAAAGCACAATTATTCCAATTCCTTATTTTATATGCTTTCGCACTTTTTCTTATCACCCCACTTCTTGGCTATTCGTTAAACTGAATTGTGGGTGTGGTGAGGGGTGTATTTATAGGCATTTTAAGGTTTGGGAAACTTTGCCCCTCCTGGTAGGAATGTATATCCCATACGTCACTAGCTCATGGACTCTTGCTAATATGAAAGAAATGAATTTATCAGGTAAGTTGTTACATAAATTATGTTTTTTTTAATATTGTTGTTCACTTTTTTTGGGATTGGAACAGTTTTTGCGACACTTTATTATATATTATATATATATATAATTATACTTATTATTTTACTTTGGTCACAATAATGTTGGATTTTTGAATCTGACATTCACTAATACCATCACAAAAATTTTTATTTTTTTTTTGCATATCACTCATCAATAGAATTATATTGCTCACACTTGAGCTTTTTTTGAGTCAGATTTTTTAGAGTTAGATTTTGAAGATTTATTCTATATATTATTTTGATCACCTAATAATTTTTTACAGTACACAATAACCACTCACTTCACCAAATATTGGTACTTATTTATTCAGTAGATCTATATTGGCATACACAATGCAGAACAAAGATCAAAGGATCAACAATAGGAAAGCCATGATGAACACAGACAATACAATAGATATGTCTAGCGACACTAATAGGGATTTATCTATGGTACAACTATTTCAGAAATTGGAGGAAGCCTTGAAAAACGAACACAGGCACTGGTGGGATATAGATACCTTCCAGAAATATAAAGAAAGAGGACATATTCCTAGGGGCTTGAGAATTTCAAAACATTGCTCTTTTAAACATGATAATGAGCTAACTACAAAATGGCAGGAAATTCTATCAGAATGCTCTATGAAACTCATTGATTTACTAATCGAATTTAGGGGAACAATTTTGCGTAAAACTGAGTTAGAAATTGAAGATATACGGAACACTCTAGTTAAATTTGAATCCAATTCTGAATATGAGAAGTACATTAGAGAAGTACAAGAGAAAGCAGATATATTCCAGAAAAAAAATTATACATACAAAAATAAAAAAAACTAGCTAGGGATGAAATAGATTATTTGGAAGGTACAATTTATGATTATAATTCTACAGGGAGTGCAGAATTATTAGGCAAATTAGTATTTTGACCACATCATCCTCTTTATGCATGTTGTCTTACTCCAAGCTGTATAGGCTCGAAAGCCTACTACCAATTAAGCATATTAGGTGATGTGCATCTCTGTAATGAGAAGGGGTGTGGTCTAATGACTTCAACACCCTATATCAGGTGTGCATAATTATTAGGCAACTTCCTTTCCTTTGGCAAAACGGGTCAAAAGAAGGACTTGACAGGCTCAGAAAAGTGAAAAATAGTGAGATATCTTGCAGAGGGATGCAGCACTCTTAAAATTGCAAAGCTTCTGAAGCTTGATCATCGAACAATCAAGCGTTTCATTCAAAATAGTCAACAGGGTCGCAAGAAGCGTGTGGAAAAACCAAGGCGCAAAATAACTGCCCATGAACTGAGAAAAGTCAAGCGTGCAGCTGCCAAGATGCCACTTGCCACCAGTTTGGCCATATTTCAGAGCTGCAACATCACTGGAGTGCCCAAAAGCACAAGGTGTGCAATACTCAGAGACATGGCCAAGGTAAGAAAGGCTGAAAGACGACCACCACTGAACAAGACACACAAGCTGAAACGTCAAGACTGGGCCAAGAAATATCTCAAGACTGATTTTTCTAAGGTTTTATGGACTGATGAAATGAGAGTGAGTCTTGATGGGCCAGATGGATGGGCCCGTGGCTGGATTGGTAAAGGGCAGAGAGCTCCAGTCCGACTCGGACACCAGCAAGGTGGAGGTGGAGTACTGGTTTGGGCTGGTATCATCAAAGATGAGCTTGTGGGGCCTTTTCGGGTTGAGGATGGAGTCAAGCTCAACTCCCAGTCCTACTGCCAGTTTCTGGAAGACACCTTCTTCAAGCAGTGGTACAGGAAGAAGTCTGCATCCTTCAAGAAAAACATGATTTTCATGCAGGACAATGCTCCATCACACGCGTCCAAGTACTCCACAGCGTGGCTGGCAAGAAAGGGTATAAAAGAAGAAAATCTAATGACATGGCCTCCTTGTTCACCTGATCTGAACCCCATTGAGAACCTGTGGTCCATCATCAAATGTGAGATTTACAAGGAGGGAAAACAGTACACCTCTCTGAACAGTGTCTGGGAGGCTGTGGTTGCTGCTGCACGCAATGTTGATGGTGAACAGATCAAAACACTGACAGAATCCATGGATGACAGGCTTTTGGGTGTCCTTGCAAAGAAAGGTGGCTATATTGGTCACTGATTTGTTTTTGTTTTGTTTTTGAATGTCAGAAATGTATATTTGTGATTGTTGAGATGTTATATTGGTTTCACTGGTAAAAATAAATAATTGAAATGGGTATATATTTGTTTTTTGTTAAGTTGCCTAATAATTATGCACAGTAATTGTCACCTGCACACACAGATATCCCCCTAAAATAGCTATAACAAAAAACAAACTAAAAACTACTTCCAAAACTATTCAGCTTTGATTTTAATGAGTTTTTTGGGTTCATTGAGAACATGGTTGTTGTTCAATAATAAAATTAATCCTCAAAAATACAACTTGCCTAATAATTCTGCACTCCCTGTAAAGTCAAAGAAGTAAATCCTACTAATGATCCACCTACTGGAACAATAGAAGAAAATGCATGGGTTAAGGTAAATCATTACAGTAAACCAAAAGATAAAAAGAAACATTTAATCCATAATAGCAATAAGAAAAACAATAATAATAGGAATAAAAACAATGAAAATACATATCATCATGATTCGTGTTAAATAAAGTAATTTTTTACTTTTATAAGACTTTGTTTCCACAAACTTAATTTTAACAATACCAATATTGTATACATATTCTTAGTACGCCTTGGAAACTTTTGATACACAGTGTGCTATAAGCACCCGTAGAACTGTGTTATCCAGCCTACCGGGTTAGGCCACCTCCAACACAGGATAAGAGGCTGCAAAAGTTAAGACCATACCTGCGACCTGTGGTCCTGTTGGGAGAGTAACACAGCCGGTATCTAAACTGATATACAGAAGAGGGGATCGACCTCTGCGAGAGTGTGAGTCAGCTGGATGACTCTAAAGTTTCCAGAAGGGGTTTGTGACACTTCTCAAGTGTCGGGGAGCTTGTAAGTACCAGCTATACTTGCGCTTTTTGGGCTTGTTTGTTCCACTGATTGTGCACTATGGTGGCGCCTTCTTTTTTATTCTACCTTAATCGGCTTAGATGTCCATGTATTGAAGTCTGTTTGTAGTGTACGTCAAAGTGCCAAATAATTCTCGTCGAAGAGTTGTTGTGTTTTAGGAGAGATATGGACACCCAGGTATTTTAAGGATTTCGCTTGAAGTTTTAGTGGCAAATGTTGTTTCAGTACCTCTGGGATGCTAGAGAGGGGGTCTGTGAGGGAGAATAAGACGTCGTCCGCGTAATGGCAATCTTAAAGCTATGCGGGCCAATGGGGATTCCCTTTATTTCTTTTTTCTGCCTAATATTCAGCCAATACCTCCATGGTGAGGATAAACAGTATGGGAGAAAGGGGGCAGCCCTGCCGCGTCCCGTTGCTAATATTAATAGGTTCTGACAACATTCCATTTGCTTTAACTCTAGCCATGGGTTGGGAGTATAAACTAAATATACGTTGTATCATTTTAGGGCCAAATCCTTGTGAAAATAAAGTTTCTTTGAGGAAATTCCAATTAATACGATCAAATGCCTTCTCAGCATCGGTCCCAATAAGGACTGAGGATATATTATGGTGTTTGGCGTAAGAGTTCAGGGTAACCGCTCTAATTGTGTTGTCCCTGGCTTCCCTCCCAGGGACAAAGCCCACTTGATCTGTGTGTATAAGGGATTGAAGTATTCCGTTAATTCGTGTAGCCAGTATCTTGCCCAGGATCTTGACATCTGTATTTAAAAGGGATATCGGTCTGTAACTACCTGGGTCTGTGAGGTCTTTATTTGGTTTGGGGATGATCGAAATGTGCGCTAATAGCATATCCTGAGAGAGTGTCGGGTTATCATCTAGGGCGTTGAATAAGTGTAGTAGGTAGGGAGCTAAAGTGTCTCTAAAAGCTTTATAATATGCGTTGGTAAAGCCGTCGGGGCCTGGGCTCTTTCCTGATGGTAAATTTTTAATAGCTTTTTAACCACTTCTATAAGTGAGATAGGGGCCTCTGGGGTTTCTTTTTGTGTTTGATCTAAGGTCGGGAGATCTGCCCTATTTATCTAGTCTTGCATGTCTTGTAGGTGGTCTAGCGTCTTTTCACTCTCTAAGTTGTATAGTTTAGAGTAAAATTTGCTAAAATAATCCGCTATTTGTTTACTATCATATAGGTGCTGGTTGTCGGTTGTTACCAACTTGTCCACTTGTGCCCTGGCAGTCTGAGCTTTTAGAAGTTTTGCTAGTAGAGGACCTGATCTATTTCCTTCATAAGCATACAGCCTCCTAATAGCAAGGGCTTTCCTTTGTGCTACTTTCATTAATATATTATTGAGGTCTTGTCTGACCTTTATCAACAGTGTATATGTCTTAGTGTCAGAAGGGTTGTTTTTGTGTTGGAGCTCCAGGCTCCCTAGTTGTTCTGACAAATTACTCATTGTCGCGTTATATGTTTTCTTCCTAAATGCTGAATGTTTGATGCTCTCCCCCCTTAGAACCGCCTTGTGGGCTTCCCATACAAATCTAGGTTCAATGTCCGGCGTCGCATTTATTTGAAAGTATTCTTTCACTGACTTGGTTAGGGTCTCTTTTATTGAGTGGTCCTGTAGGAGCGAATTATCCATTCTCCACATGTAAGGGGTGATAGGTTGGCTAGGCCAATTCAAATTAATGCTTATCTGGGAATGATCTGACCATGCGGTCAGTTGGATATTGGAGTCTATGGCAGTGGCAAGGTGGTTTCTGTCGATAAATAGGTAGTCTATTCTCGTATAGACTGCCCAGGGGTGAGAATAGAAAGTGTAGTTTCTTTGGGAGCTATGTTGTATGCGCCAGACATCCATCAGACCCAATTGTGTCAGGCATTTATACATTTATATTGAGATTGTGGTTTCCCGGAAGAGGAATCCAAAGTGGGGATAGCATTTAGGTCTCCGCCCAAAATTAGGGTCCCTTTCTTATTTTCATTTATTAACTTGTTTAACTGTTTAAAAAATTTAACTTTGTTGTTATTGGGAGCATATATGTTTACTAAAGTTGTGGGGTTATTAAATAGCATGCCTATTAGTATAAAGATTCTACCTTCTTCATCTGTTACCTTATTTAATAGTTTAAAGTGTATGTTTTTATGCATTAGGATCCCTACTCCATTTGTTTTCTTATCCTGTAGGGAGTTAAAAAAAAAACACTGAAATGGGTTTCTTGAATAAAAATAATCGAGTCTCTGTGTTTGGAGAAGCATTTCAATGCTACTGAGCGTTTTGTAGGTGAATTCAGTCCATTCACATTCTGTGAAATTATAGTCAGTATGTTAGTCATCTGTAAATATGTTGGGTGTATTGTAAAGCTCTTACCCTTTGTAAATGCTCAGTGATGGGAGTTGTCAGTACGTCAACATGAGTGCCACCTGGTTTGAAGTGAGAGATGGGAAAAGATGAGGTTGAGTAGGGTAACATTTCTCTTTTAAGTGAAGCGGAGCTGACAAACATAAAAAGGAAAACAAATGAAAATTTAACGTAATTCAAAAAATACAAATAATTATAAACATTTTTCATACATCTCAACAACATACCTAACAGGAACGAACCCCTGCCTGTATGTGGTAATGAAGAAAGCAAGGACTCGGGTAGAAGGGGTGAGGTAAGGTGGGAGGGAGAGGACACTGGGAAAAAAACAGGAAAGGTACCGGTGAGGAGGTAAAAGGGGGTGAAGAGCAAGGGAAGGGTATAGAGCGGCTGGCCGAAAGAGAGAGGACTGGAATGAGGCGTGGAGAGGGAGAGACGAAGGGACAACAGGAAATGGCCAGCTCTATCTCTGGGGCAGGCTCCCCAACACAGTTGTGGAGGGTGGTGGTGATTAAGCAGTCAACATTTTGGCTAATTTAGGAAAACTCAAAAAACTTTCATTACGTCAATGTCTTATTGTGAAAAAACATTTGAACTCTTTAACTCTTAGATTAAACTTAACAGTTATAAGCCTATCTTATATAAACCTGTAACAGTCATCCAACTGAACCTCCGTGACCAAGTTTAATGATCATCAAATCATCTGAGGTCTGAGTTCAAAACACAGCTTCAGATTAGCAGCGAAGATGAGTTCTGTAGCAACTACTCAACACTTCAAGTAATGTTCTCTTCTTCACCATCTCCAATATGGGAACTGGAGGGTGCATTCTTTCTTTTCTTAGGGATTGTTGTCCACTCTGGGCGTTGTGGCCTCGGAGGGAGGTTGGTGTGGCTCTTGTTTCCCTGATCCAGATTTTTTAGTGATGGAAGAGAGGGTTGAGGCATCTCCAGATGGTTGCAAAAACTTTCTAAGTCCTCCGGGCCCCTATAAGTAAAGACCTTGTCTTCTTTTGTTACTTTTATAGCAAAAGGGAATCCCCATCTGTATGGGATATTGAGGTCAGTTAAGTGCAAAGTCAGGTAACGCGCTTTCTTGCGTTTAGCCAATGTGAGGTTACTGAAGTCTGCATATACTTGTATACTATCTTCTGCAAAGATAATCGGCGATTTCTTCCTTGCTGCTTGCAAAATTCTCTCTTTATCCGTGAACTTATGACAGCACAGGACAATGTCTCTAGGCGGAGCAGTTTTGGAAGTTTGTGCTCTCAATGCCCTGTGGGCTCTATCCAACATGATGGTTTCGCCTGTATTCAGATCTAGAAGGTATCTGAACAGGTTTTGAAGGTATGAGGCTATCTGGGCTTGTTGTATTTGTTCCGGGTCACCTCTGATTCGGAGGTTCTGGCGCCTCCCTCGATTGTCGAGTTCCTCCATTTGTGCCTGCTGTTGGACTATTGCCGTATTCTGGTATTCTATGGCTGCCTCCATATTATCTGAGGTCTTTGCTGTTTCTTCTACTTGTTCTTCTAGCAGCATTACCCTATTCCCCAGGGCGGTAACCTCTTTTTTTACCCCAGTTGGACCCTCCTTAATAGCCTGGTTAACTTGTGACATAAAAAAGTGAGGTCTTTTTTTAGTGGGAAGGTTGTTTAGATCCGCTCTGGGGAGTGGAGATGTTTGAACATCATCACATAGTGGGTTATCCTCTGAGGTGTCTGTATTGTCCTCTGGGGTCATACTCAGATTAGACGGGGTTGATCCCTCCTGGGGCTTAAAAAAGGCATTTAATTTCGAAGCTGCAGACATGGTTGATTTGTTTATCTTATCGGCTTTTTGTTTACTGCGTGAAGTGATGACAATCCTTTGTTGAAGGATAACTCTGCTGTGGTTACTGTGCACAATTCTCGAAATAATGGTGTAATAATATAATCCTCAAGATGTTTGGGTTATGCTGTGTTTCGGTATTAGCCGTGTTTGTGTTAACTGTTCAAGGCTTAATAGCAAGTCTTTTTAAAGTTTCCCTTTTTTGACCTCTTCGTAACTTAGGCCTTGTTTCATTTAATAAAGTGTAATCCCATATAGCCTTTATGGAAATGGGGAGATTGTGCCATAAACCTCCCTATTTCTTGAATTATGGGCCAGGCAGTCAGGGTGTTAATGGGTCAGTATGTGAGCGTGCGGGCCGCTTAAAGTCCAACTTTAAAATATATCTCCTATGCCAGGTATTTAAGCCAATTATCAAGCTGTTCAATAAATATATGCCCCCACGTCAAAGTGATCCCTTTTGCAGTGCATCAAAAGAATACTTGCGGTAAGCTTAGTAGTCGGTAGCACCCGTGGCCGATGCTCCTGGTTTTCCAGCTGAATTAAGAGGCTCCATCTGATGTTATGCTGAGCAGCGCTTCAGTTAAGCCGCTCAGTAACTGCGTCACCGGATTCCTTTGTGGCGGCCCCTGACTAGGCCGCAAGTCCACGCTCCTGTGTTACATCTCGGAATGGGGATTTTTATGAAGTTGTGCCCCTGTGGTGGTCAGTCAGCTAATACCACCTCATAGCTGTAAGTAGGCTGTTTTTTACTGCCCGGGAAACCCGCCGCCGATTTTCAGAGCTCCGGAGCTTCTCACTTAAGCGGCCATGTTCTTCTTCGGCAGGCTCCGCCCCCTGCGATGGAGGTGTTTATATATTTAGGTAAAAACCAGGGTGGGGGGGTGGGTGGAGGGAAGAATGGTGTGTAAGTGCTTGTGGGATTCTGGGATTCTGATGTTAGTTGCTTGTGAGACTGCTTTGCAAATCTGGAATTCTGATATTAGTTGCTTGTGAGACTGCTTTGCAAATCTGGGATGCTGATGTTAGTTGCTTGTGAGGCTTGTGAAACTGCTTTACAAATCTGGGATTCTGGTGTTAGTTGCTTGTAATACACTCTGTATGTGGCAGTAGATTTTATCTGTCTATCAGTACATTCTGTGAGCGTCTCCAGTGATGAAATGCATTGCAGTAAAGCAGGGCCAAGTATACATAGCTTGATTATAAGACATTTTATGGGGAAAGAAGGAGCATAGATCTTGCCTGTGGCATTATATACCTTCCATATCTCCTATGAGGCCACTTTTGGACCTCTAGTTGCTATACATACAGTATCATTCTAAATAAGGAAACTATGAATAAATGGGGACCACTCCCGGGTCTCCGATGGAGAATCTTGAGTTTTCTAATTTAATTAGATATAAAACAAACTCTTGGAGCCTCAACTGAGACAAGGTAGACTAGCTAGTAGCAAAAAAAGTATGGAGGTTTGAGGTTAACTATAAAGTAAACAACATTATTAAAGTAGTAACATATCAATTGGTGTGAGATATATTTCTCCAACATTGGTGTGTCCGGTCCACGGCGTCATCCTTACTTGTGGGAATATCTCTTCCCCAACAGGAAATGGCAAAGAGTCCCAGCAAAGCTGGCCATATAGTCTCTCCTAGGCTCCGCCCACCCCAGTCATTCTCTTTGCCGTTGCACAGGCAACATCTCCACGGAGATGGTTAAGAGTATGTGGTGTTTAGTTGTAGTTTTTTTATTCTACTATCAAGAGTTTGTTATTTTAAAATAGTGCTGGTATGTACTATTTACTCTGAAACAGAAAAAGATGAAGATTTCTGTTTGTGAGAGGAAGATGATTTTAGCAGACAGTAACTAAAATCGATTGCTGTTTCCACATAGGACTGTTGAGATGAAGTAACTTCAGTTGGGGGAAACAGTTAGCAGACTTTTCTGCTTAAGGTATGACTAGCCATATTTCTAACAAAACTGTGTAATGCTGGAAGGCTGTCATTTCCCCTCATGGGGACCGGTAAGCCATTTTCTTAGTCTCAAACAGAATAAAGGGCTTAATATGGGCTATAAAACTGGTAGACACTTTTATGGGCTAAATCGATTGCTTTATTTGGACATTTTATACATGTTTATGCTGATAAGTCACACTTATAAACTTGGGGAACGTTTTTTAACGTCAGGCACTATGTTAGACACCTTTTCCAGTCAGGAAGGGCCTTCCCAGTTGTAGGCTGAGCCTCATTTTCGCGCCATTACTGCGCAGTTGTTTTTGAGAGCAAGACATGCAGATGCATGTGTGAGGACCTGAAAGTAGTTGGAAAAGTTCCTAGAAGGCGTCATTTGGTATCGTATTCCCCTCTGGACTTGGTAAAGTCACAGCAAAGGCTGTAGCTGGGACTGTATAGGGGTTAAATCTGTAACCGGTTCCGGTTTCGTTATTTTAAGGGTTAAACCTCTGAAAATTGGTGTGCAATACTTTTAATGCTTTAAGACACTGGTGAAATTTTGGTAAATTTTGAACAATTCCTTCATATTTTTTCACATATTCAGTAATAAAGTGTGCTCTGTTTAAAATTTAAAGAGACAGTAACGGTTTTGTTTTAAAATGGTTTTTGTGCTTTATTGATAAGTTTAAGCCTGTTTAACATGTCTGTGCCTTCAGATAAGCTATGTTCTATATGTTTGAAAGTCAATGTGTCTCCCCCTTCAAAATTGTGTGATAATTGTGCCATAGCATCCAAACAATGTAAGGACAATACTGCCACAGATAGTAAAGTTGCCCAAGATGATTCATCAGATGAAGGGAGTAGACATGGTTCTACATAATCTCCTTCTGTGTCTATACCAGTTTTGCCCACGCAGGAGGCCCCTAGTACTTCTAGCGCGCCAATGCTTATTACCATGCAACAATTGACGGCTGTAATCGATAACTCCATAGCTAATATTTTATCCAAAATGCCTGCATATCAGAGAAAGCTCTGTTTTAAACACTGAAGAGCAGGAGGGCGCTGATGATAATGGTTCTGTCATACCCTCACACCAATCTGAAGGGGCCATGAGGGAGGTTTTGTCAGAATGGGAAATTTCAGATTCAGAAAAAAATTCTCAACAGGCTGAACCTGATGTTGTGACATTTTAAATTTAAATTAGAACATTGCGCACTGCTTAAGGAGGTGTTATCTACTCTGGATGATTGTGACAACTTGGTCATTCCAGAAAAATTATGCAAGATGGACAAGTTCCTAGAGGTTCCGGTGCACCCCGACGCTTTTCCTATACCCAAGCGGGTGGCGGACATAGTGAATAAGGAGTGGGAGAAGCCCGGCATACCTTTTGTTCCCCCTCCTATATTTAAGAAATTATTTCCTATGGTCGACCCCAGAAAGGACTTATGGCAGACAGTCCCTAAGGTCAAGGGGGCAGTTTCTACTCTAAACAAGCGCACTACTATTCCTATCGAGGATAGTTGTGCTTTCAAAGATCCTATGGATAAAAAATTGGAGGGTTTGCTTAAAAAGATTTTTGTACAGCAAGGTTACCTTCTACAACCCATTTCGTGCATTGTTCCTGTCACTACAGCAGCGTGGTTCTGGTTCGAGGAACTAGAAAAGTCGCTCAGTAGAGAGACTCCATATGAGGAGGTTATGGACAGAGTTCACGCACTTAAGTTGGCTAACTCTTTTATTTTAGATGCCGCTTTGCAATTAGCTAGATTAGCGGCGAAAAATTCAGGGTTTGCAATCGTGGCGCGCAGAGCGCTTTGGCTAAAGTCTTGGTCAGCGGATGTATCATCCAAGACAAAATTGCTTAACATCCCCTTCAAGGGTAAAACTCTCTTTGGACCAGAATTGAAAGAGATTATCTCAGACATCACTGGGGGAAAGGGCCACGCCCTCCCACAAGATAGGCCTTTCAAGGCCAAGAATAAGTCTATTTTTCGTTCCTTTCGTAATTTCAGGAACGGACCGGCCTCTAATTCTGCATCCTCTAAGCAAGAGGGTAATGCCTCACAGTCCAAAACAGCCTGGAAACCGATGCAAGGCTGGAACAAGGGTAAGCAGACCAAGAAGCCTGCTACCGCTAACAAAACAGCATGAAGGAGTAGCCCCCGATCCGGGACCGGATCTAGTGGGGGGCAGACTCTCTCTCTTTGATCAGGCTTGGGCAAGAGATGTTCAGGATCCCTGGGTGCTAGAAATAGTTTCTCAGGGTTATCTTCTGGAATTCAAGGAACTACCCCCAAGGGGAAGGTTCCACATGTCTCACTTATCCTCAAACCAAATAAAGAGACAGGGGTTCTTACATTGTGTAGAAGACCTGTTAAAGATGGGAGTGATACACCCAGTTCCAATGACGGAACAAGGAATGGGATTTTATTCAAATCTGTTCGTAGTTCCCAAAAAAGAGGGAACCTTCAGACCAATTCTGGATTTAAAGATCCTAAACAAATTTCTCAGGGTACCATCGTTCAAAATGGAAACCATTCGAACGATTCTACCCACTATCCAGGAAGGTCAATTTATGACTACCGTGGATCTAAAGGATGCGTACCTACATATTCCTATCCACAAAGAACATCATCAGTTCCTAAGGTTCGCCTTTCTGGACAAACATTACCAGTTTGTGGCCCTCCCATTCGGATTAGCCACTGCTCCAAGGATTTTCACAAAGGTACTCGGGTCCCTTCTAGCGGTTCTAAGACCGAGGGGCATTGCAGTAGTACCATACTTGGACGACATTCTAATACAAGCGTCGTCCCTTTCAAAAGCAAAGGCTCATACAGACATCGTTCTGGCCTTTCTCAGATCTCACGGATGGAAGGTGAACATAGAAAAAAGTTCTCTGTCTCCTTCTTGGGAACAATAATAGATTCCTTAGAAATGAGATTTTTTCTGACAGATGTCAGAAAGTCAAAACTTCTAAGCGCTTGTCAAGTTCTTCATTCTGTTCCACGTCCTTCTATAGCTCAGTGCATGGAAGTATTAGGGTTGATGGTTGCAGCAATGGACATAGTTCCTTTTGCGCGAATTCATCTAAAACCATTACAACTGTGCATGCTGAAACAGTGGAATTGGGGACTATACAGACTTGTCTCCAGTGATTCAAGTAGATCAGAAGACCAGAAATTCACTCTGTTGGTGGCTAACCCTGGGCCACCTATCCCAGGGAATGAGCTTCCGCAGACCAGAGTTGGTCATTGTCACGACCGACGCCAGTCTAGTGGGCTGGGGCGCGGTCTGGGAATCCCTGAAAGCTCAGGGACTATGGTCTCGGGAAGAGTCTCTTCTCCCGATAAACATTCTGGAACTAAGAGCGATATTCAATGCTCTCAGGGCTTGGCCTCAGCTTGCAAAGGCCAGATTTATAAGATTCCAATCAGACAACATGACGACTGTTGCGTATATCAATCATCAGGGGGGAACAAGGAGTTCCCTGGCGATGAAAAAAAGTGACCAAAATAATACAATGGGCGGAGGATCACTCCTGCCATCTGTCTGCGATCCACATCCCAGGTGTGGAAAACTGGGAAGCGGATTATCTGAGTCGTCAGACATTCCTCCACCCGGAGATCTTTGCCCAGTTGACTCAATTATGGGGCATTCCAGACATGGATCTGATGGCGTCTCGTCAGAACTTCAAGGTTCCTTGCTACGGGTCCAGATCCAGGGATCCCAAGGCGACTCTAGTGGATGCACTAGTAGCACCTTGGACCTTCAACCTAGCTTATGTGTTTCCACCGTTTCCTCTCATTCCCAGGCTGGTAGACAGGATCAAACAGGAGAGGGCCTCGGTGATCTTGATAGCTCCTGCGTGGCCACGCAGGACTTGGTATGCAGACCTGGTGAATATGTCATCGGTTCCACCATGGAAGCTACCTTTGAGACAGGACCTTCTTGTTCAGGGTCCATTCGAACATCCAAATCTGGTCTCCCTCCAGCTGACGGCTTGGAGATTGAACGCTTGATTCTATCAAAGCGTGGGTTTTCAGATTCTGTGATAGATACTCTGGTTCAGGCCAGAAAACCGGTAACTAGAAAGATTTACTATAAGATATGGAAAAGATATATCTGCTGGTGTGAATCCAAGGGATTCCCTTGGAATAAGATAAAAATTCCTAAGATTCTTTCCTTTCTGCAAGAAGGTTTGGATAAAGGATTATCTGCGAGTTCTCTAAAGGGACAGATTTCTGCTATATCTGTCTTACTACACAAACGACTGGCAGATGTGCCAGATGTTCAAGCATTTGTTCAGGCTCTGGTTAGGATCAAGCCTGTTTACAGACCTTTGACTTCTCCTGGAGTTTAAATCTAGTTCTTTCAGTTCTTCAAGGGGTTCCGTTTGAACCTCTACATTCCATAGATATTAAGTTGTTATCTTGGAAAGTTTAGTTTTTGGTTACTATTTCTTCTGCTAGAAGAGTTTCAGAGTTATCTGCTCTGCAGTGTTCTCCGCCCTATCTGGTGTTCCATGCAGATAAGGTGGTTTTGCGTACTAAGCCTGGTTTTCTTCCAAAGGTTGTTTCTAACAAAAATATTAACCAGGAGATAGTTGTACCTTCTTTGTGTCCGAATCCAGTTTCAAAGAAGGAACGTTTGTTGCACAATTTGGACGTAGTCCGTGCTCTAAAATTCTATTTAGAAGCTACAAAGGATTTCAGACAAACAACTTCTCTGTTTGTTGTCTATTCTGGTAAAAGGAGAGGTCAAAAAGCGACTTCTACCTCTCTTTCCTTTTGGCTTAAAAGCATCATCCGATTGGCTTACGAGACTGCCGGACGGCAGCCTCCTGAAAGAATCACAGCTCACTCCACTAGGGCTGTGGCTTCCACATGGGCCTTCAAGAACGAGGCTTCTGTTGATCAGATATGTAAGGCAGCGACTTGGTCTTCACTGCACACTTTTGCCAAATTTTACAAATTTGATACTTTTGCTTCTTCGGAGGCTATTTTTGGGAGAGAGGTTCTGCAAGCCGTGGTGCCTTCCGTTTAGATAACCTGATTTGCTCCCTCCCTTCATCCGTGTCCTAAAGCTTTGGTATTGGTTCCCACAAGTAAGGATGACGCCGTGGACCGGACACACCAATGTTGGAGAAAACAGAATTTATGCTTACCTGATAAATTACTTTCTCCAACGGTGTGTCCGGTCCACGGCCCGCCCTGGTTTTTTAATCAGGTCTGATGAATTATTTTCTCTAACTACAGTCACCACGGTACCATATGGTTTCTCCTATTTTTTCCTCCTGTCAGTCGGTCGAATGACTGGGGTGGGCGGAGCCTAGGAGGGACTATATGGCCAGCTTTGCTGGGACTCTTTGCCATTTCCTGTTGGGGAAGAGATATTCCCACAAGTAAGGATGACGCCGTGGACCGGACACACCGTTGGAGAAAGTAATTTATCAGGTAAGCATAAATTCTGTTTTCTCTTGCAAGGTGTATCCAGTCCACGGATTCATCCTTGTGGGATATTCTCCTTCCCTACAGGAAGTGGCAAAGAGAGCACACAGCAGAGCTGTCCATATAGCTCCCCCCTAGCTCCACCCCCCTAGTCATTCTCTTTGCCGCGTGAACGCACTAGGTTCTCTCTCAGGGAGGGTAAAGTGAATGTGGTGTTAGAATTGTAGTTTTATATCTTCAATCAAGAGTTCGTTATTTTTAAATGGTACCGGTTTACTCTCTAGCAGAAAAGTGATGAAGATTTCTGCTGAGACGAAAATGATTTTAGCATGTTGTAACTAAAATCCACTGCTGTTCCCACACAGGACTGAGGAGTACCAGAAAACTTCAGTTGGGGGGAACAGTTTGCAGGCTTGACTGCAATGAGGTATGTTCAGTCATTTATTTCTAGACAAGACTGAGATAATGCTAGAAGACTGACAAGATCCGCATGTGGGGAGGGTAAGCTATGTTCTGAGACTTAGTATAGAATTGAATGCTTACATGACAGGGCTAAATAGGCTGGTTGACACTAATGCAGGGTAATCGATTATTTATTAAAAAATACTCATTGGAGACACCTTTTTAGGCACTTTGGAGTGTTTTACTGGGGTTATTATCCACATGGCATAAATTTAGTCACTTAGAAGTGATTTTTGTAGGCCTCACAACTCTGGAGTGGGAGAGGCCTAATTTAGCGCCTCAGATGTGCACTTAGAATTGAGAGACTGTTTCATGCTGCTTCACATGGAGGGTCCAGCTGCTGATTGAGGGCCTAGAAGAAGCTTTATTTCCACCAAAAGCTGTGGCAAGGTGCTGTAGTTTGTTAACCGGTTGTTGGCTTTAGGCTGCTCCGGTTTGGGCATTAAGGGGATAAGGGGATAATCGTTCTGAAACTTGCTGTGCAATCATATTACAGCCTTAGGTACATACTGTGAAAATTTCAAAAGGATTGGTGCATTTTTCACTGTTTTTTGTAAAATTGTGTGCTCTTGTTGGATTTAGGCTGCTCCGGTTTGGGCATTAAGGGGTTAATCGTTCTGAAACTTGCTGTGCAATCTTATTAAAGCCTTAGGTACATACTGTGAAAATTTCAAAAGGATTGGTGCATTTTTCACTGTTTTTTGTAAAATTGTGTGCTCTCTTTATTTCTTAAAGGTACAGTAACGTTTTTTTCAAATTGTGTTTTTTATTTGATTAAAGTGTTTTCCAAGCTTGCTTGTGTATGCTACTAGTCTGTTAAACATGTCCGTCACTAAGGAAAATCCTTGTTCAATGTGTTTAGAAGCCATGGTGGAACCCCCTCTCAGAATGTGTCCCAATTGCACTAATATGTCTATACACTTTAAAGATCATATTGTTGCACTTAAAAATGTGGCCCAAGATGATTCTCAGACTGAAGGTAATGAGGATAGTCCGTCTACCTCTCCCCATGTGTCACAACCAGTTACGCCCGCGCAAGCGACGCTTAGTGCCTCTAGTGCGTCTGCCCCTATTACATTGCAACAACTAGCGACAGTTATGGATAATTCCCTTGCGGCCTTTCTATCCAAAATGCCAGTTTTTCCTACAAAGCGTTACAGCTCTGTTTTAAGAACAGATTATGAGCAGTCTGAAGTTTTGGTAGCCTTATCTGATGTACCCTCACAACGCTCTGAAATGGAGGTGAGGGATTTAATGTCTGAGGGAGAAATTTCCGATTCAGGAAAGGTTTCTCATCGGGCAGAGTCAGATTCATTAGCATTTAAATTTAAATTGGAACACCTCCGCGTTTTGCTCAGGGAGGTATTAGCTACTCTGGATGATTGTGATCCTATGGTGGTCCCAGAGAAGTTGTGTAAAATGGACAAGTACCTAGAGGTTCCTGTATACACTGATGCATTTCTGATCTCTAAGAGGGTTGCGGATATTGTTACTAGGGAGTGGGATAGACCAGGTGTCCCTTTTGTCCCCCCCCCCCCCCCCTATTTTTAAGAAAATGTTCCA
>NW_026511095.1:15000-48571 GCF_027579735.1 Bombina bombina | reverse complement strand
CTCTCCCTCCCCCCTCTCTTTTGCTCTCCCTCCCCCCTCTCTTTTGCTCTCCCTCCCCCCTCTCTTTTGCTCTCTCTCTCCCCCTCTCTTTTGCTGTCTCAACCCCCTCTCTTTTGCTATCTCAACCCCCTCTCTTTTGCTCTCTCTCTCCCCCTCTCTTTTGCTCTCTCTCTCCCCTCTCTTTTTGCTCTCTCTCCCCCCTCTCTTTTGCTCTCTCTCCCCCTCTCTTTTGCTCTCTCCCCCCCCTCTCTTTTGCTCTCTCCCCCCCTCTCTTTTGCTCTCTCTCTCCCCTCTCTTTTGCTCTCTCTCCCCCCTCTCTTTTGCTCTCTCTTCCCCCTCTCTTTTGCGCTCTCTCCCCCCCTCTATTTTACTCTCTCTCTCTCTCTCTCCTCCCTCTCTTTTGCTCTCTCCCTCTCTCCCCCTCTCTTTTGCTCTCTCTCTCCCCCCTCTCATTTTGCTCTCTCTCTCCCCCCTCTCTTTTGCTCTCTCTCTCCCCCCCTCTCTTTGCTCTCTCTCTCCCCCCTCTCCTTTTGCTCTCTCTCTCCCCCCCTCTCCTTTTCTCTCTCTCTCCCCCTCTCTTTTGCTGTCTCAACCCCCTCTCTTTTGCTATCTCAACCCCCTCTCTTTTGCTGTATCTCCCCCTCTCTTTTTTTCGCTCTCTCGCTCCCCCCTCTCTTTTTGCTCTCTCTCTCCCCCTCTCTTTTGCTCTCTCTCTCCCCCTCTCTTTTGCTCTCTCTCCCCCTCTCTTTTGCTCTCTCTCCCCCTCTCTTTTGCTCTCTCTCCCCCCTCTCTTTTGCTCTCTCCCCCCCCCTCTCTTTTGCTCTCTCCCCCCCTCTCTTTTGCTCTCTCTCCCCCCCTCTCTTTGCTCTCTCTCCCCCCCCTCTCTTTTGCTCTCTCTTCCCCCTCTCTTTTGCGCTCTCTCCCCCCTCTCTTTTACTCTCCTCTCTCTCTCTCTCTCTCTCTCTCTCTCTCTCTCTCCTCCCTCTCTTTTGCTCTCTCCCTCTCTCCCCCTCTCTTTTGCTCTCTCTCTCCCCCCTCTCTTTGCTCTCTCTCTCCCCCCTCTCTTTTGCTCTCTCTCTCCCCCCTCTCTTTTGCTCTCTCCCCCCTCTCTTTTGCTCTCTCTCTCCCCCCTCTCCTTTTCTCTCTCTCTCCCCCCTCTCTTTTGCTCTCTCTCTCCCCCCTCTCTTTTGCTCTCTCTCCCCCCCCTCTCTTTTGCTCTCTCTACCCCCCTCTCTTTTGCTCTCTCTTCCCCCCTCTCTTTTGCTCTTCCTCCCCCCTCTATTTTACTCTCTCTCTCTCTCTCTCTCTCTCCCCCCTCTCCTTTTCTCTCTCTCTCCCCCCTCTCTTTTGCTCTCTCTCCCCCCCTCTCTTTTGCTCTCTCTCTCCTCCCTCTCTTTTGCTCTCTCTTCCCCCTCTCTTTTGCTCTCTCTCTCCCCCTCTCTTTTGCTCTCTCTCTCCCCCCTCTCTTTTGCTCTCTCTCTCCCCCCTCTCTTTTGCTCTCTCTCTCCCCCTCTCTTTTGCTCTCTCTCTCCCCCCTCTCTTTTGCTCTCTCTCTCCCCCCTCTCTTTTGCTCTCTCTCTCCCCCCCTCTCTTTTGCTCTCTCTCTCCCCTCTCTTTTGCTCTCTCTCTCCCCCTCTCTTTTGCTCTCTCTCTCCCCCCCTCTCTTTTGCTCTCTCTCTCCCCCCCTCTCTTTTGCTCTCTCTCCCCCCTCTCTTTTGCTCTCTCTCATGCCCTTTCTTTTAAGCTCTCTCCCCCTCTCTTTTGCGCTCTCTCTCTCCCCCTCTCTTTTGCTCTCTCTCCCCCTCTCTTTTGCTCTCTCTCTCCCCCTCTCTTTTGCTCTCTCTCTCCCCCCCTCTCTTTTGCTCTCTCTCTCCCCCTCTCTTTTGCTCTCTCTCTCCCCCTCCTCTTTCGCTCTCTCCCCCTCTCTTTCGCTCTCTCCCCCTCTCTTTCGCTCTCTCCCCCTCTTTCGCTCTCTTTCCCCCTCTCTTTTGCGCTCTCTTTCCCCCTCTCTTTTGCGCTCTCTCTTTCCCCCCCTCTTTTGCGCTCTCTCTTCCCCCCCTCTTTTGCGCTCTCTCTTTCCCCCCCTCTTTTGCGCTCTCTCTCTCCCCTCTCTCTTTTGCGCTCTCTCTCTCCCCCTCTCTCTTTTGCGCTCTCTCCCCTCTCTCTTTTGCGCTCTCTCTCTCTCCCCTCTCTCTTTTGCGCTCTCTCTCTCCCCCCTCTTTTGCGCTCTCTCTCTCCCCTCTCTCTTTTGCGCTCTCTCTCTCCCCTCTCTCTTTTGCGCTCTCTCCCCTCTCTCTTTTGCGCTCTCTCTCTCTCCCCTCTCTCTTTTGCGCTCTCTCTCTCCCCTCTCTTTTGCGCTCTCTCTCTCCCCCCTCTTTTGCGCTCTCTCTCTCCCCCACCTCTTTTGCGCTCTCTCCCACCTCTCTTTTGCGCTCTCTCCCCCCTCTCTTTTGCGCTCTCTCCCCCCCTCTCTTTTGCACTCTCTCCCTCCTCTCTTTTGCTCTGTCTCTCCCCTCTCTGTTGCTCTCTCTCCATCCCTCTCTTTTGCTCTCCCCCCCTGTTTTGCTCTCTCCCCCCCCCTGTTTTGCTCTCTCCCCCCCTTTATTTTCTCTCTCTCCCTCTTTTGCTTCTCTCTTCCCTCTCTTTTGCTCTCTCTTACCCTCTCTATTGCTCTCTCTCTCTCTCTCCCCCCCTCTCTTCTTCTGCTCTCTCTCTTCCCCTCTCTTTTGCTCTCTCTTTCCCCCCCTTTATTTTCTCTCTCCCCCTCTCTTTTGCTCTTTCCCCTCTCTTTTGCTCTCTCTTACTTTCTCTTTTGCTCTCTCTTACTCTCTCTTTTGCTCTCTCTTACTCTCTCTTTAGCCCTTTCCCCTCTCTTTTGCTCTCTCCCCCTCTCTCTATCTCCTTCCCCTCTCTCTCTCTCTTGCGTGCCCGCCCCCGCCCCCACCATGGCCGGTTACGCCCCCGCTCATACCCAGTCACGCCCACTTCCGCCTACCGTCACGTGCCGCAGCAGATCAGGTAGACTCTAAGGCTAGGTGTGTTTGTGCTTGTGCTGTCTCTACTGCGCATGGCAGCTTCGGACAAACACACTTGGCCTTTTATATTATAGGATATATTTATTTTATTATTAATATTAATCAGAAAGAGCTATAAAATTCAACTCTTTATTAGAATCCAGATTAAAATGTTGAGGAACAGACTAATCCAATAAAAAGCCCTCATCGTCTGACGTGTTTCGTTGTTACCCATATTCATAGACATTTGCCAAAGGCTATTACCACCTGTTATATACACATCACAATTAACCGTTACAATGACATAGTACAAAATCTTAAAGTAACAGCACACGTTTGTGAGGATAGAACAATCCTCTTCACACTAATATTCTTTAATACTGATATGTTCTATTGTCTTTTTTTTTAAATTATCATTCAATTAAATGGTATGCTATAGTCCCCATATTTTGTGAGGCAATTATCAGAATCAATTGGGAGCAATAATGTAATCATATGAAATGGAAAATACATATGAATTAAATTCTCTTCACACTAATATTCTTCATTACTCATATGTTTTATTATCTTATTTTAAATTATCCTTCATTGAAACAATATGCTGAAATATGTGGTTTTACTGTCTTTTTTGCTACATTGTAAATTTATGTGAATGGGGATTATATATTATTATTATATTTTTTTTAACTATTGTTTTAGAATTATGTTTCATTTTCCATAATCCTATTTCTTTCATGTAATTAGCAAGAGTCCATGAGCTAGTGACGTATGGGATATACATTCCTACCAGGAGGGGCAAAGTTTCCCAAACCTTAAAATGCCTATAAATACACCCCTCACCACACCCACAATTCAGTTTTACAAACTTTGCCTCCCATGGAGGTGGTGAAGTAAGTTTGTGCTAGATTCTACGTTGATATGCGCTTTGCAGCAGGCTGAAGCCCGGTTTTCCTCTCAGAGTGCAGTGAATGTCAGAGGGATGTGAAGAGAGTATTGCCTATTTGAATACAATGGTCTACCTCTAGGGGATCTATTTCATAGGTTCCCTGTTATCGGTCGTAGAGATTTCGTCTCCTACCTCCCTTTTCAGATCGACGATATACTCTTATATACCATTACCTCTACTGATTCTCGTTTCAGTACTGGTTTGGCTATCTACTATATGTAGATGAGTGTCTTAGGGTAAGTAAGTCTTCTTTCTATTTTATGACACTCAAAGCTATGGTGGGCACTTTATATGTAAAGTTCTAAATATATGTGTTTAAATTTATATGTGAAATGATTCAGGATATTCAGTATTCCTTCATTCAGATTGTCAGTTTCATTTTGGGAAAATGCATATAAATTTCATTTTTCTTACCTTCAATTTTCAATTGACTTTTTTTCAAAAATTGCGGGCTGTTAGGCTCGCGGGTGCAGAAAATGCTTCTATTTATTGCGTCATTCTTGGCACGAGACTTTCTCTTGTTAAGTGTATCCAGTCCACGGATCATCCATTACTTATGGGATATTCTCCTTCCCAACAGGAAGTTGCAAGAGGATCACCCACAGCAGAGCTGCTATATAGCTCCTCCCCTAACTGCCATATCCAGTCATTCTCTTGCAACCCTCAACAAAAATGGAGGTCGTAAGAGGAGAGTGGTGTTTTATACTTAGTTTATTTCTTCAATCAAAAGTTTGTTATTTTTAAATGGTACCGGAGTGTGCTGTTTATCTCAGGCAGTATTTAGAAGAAGAATCTGCCTGCATTTTCTATGATCTTAGCAGAAGTAACTAAGATCCATGGCTGTTCTCACATATTCTGAGGAGTGAGGTAACTTCAGAGAGGGAATGGCGTGCAGGTTTTCCTGCAATAAGGTATGTGCAGTTAATATTTTTCTAGGGATGGAATTTGCTAGAAAATGCTGCTTATACCGGATTAATGTAAGTAAAGCCTTAAATGCAGTGATAGCTACTGGTATCAGGCTTATTAATAGAGATGCATACTCTTATAAAAATGTAATATAAAACGTTTGCTGGCATGTTAATCGTTTTTTATATATGTTTGGTGACAAAACTTATTGGGGCCTAGTTTTTTTCCACATGGCTGGTTTGATTTCTGCCTAGAGACAGTTTCCTGAAGCTTTCCACTGTTGCAATATGAGTGGGAAGGGCCTATTTTAGTGCTTTTCTGTGCAGCTAAAAATACTGACAGAGACATTCAGCTTCCCTCTGCATGATACAGGACATCTCTGAAGGGCTCAAAAGGCTTCAAAGTCGTGTTTGAGGAGGGTAACAAGCACAGTAGACTGTGACAGTTGTTGTGACTGTGTTTAAAAAAACGTTTTTGTCATTTATTATTCTGTTTTTGTTATTAAGGGGTTAATCATCCATTTGCAAGTGGATGCAATGCTCTGCTGACTTGTTACATACACTGTAAAAAGTTTGTTAGTGTAACTGCCTTTTTTCACTGTTATTTCAAATTTTGTCAAAATTTGTTTCTCTTAAAGGCACAGTAACGTTTTTTATATTGCTTGTTAACTTGCTTTAAAGTGTTTTCCAAGCTTGCTAGTCTCATTGCTAGTCTGTACAAACATGTCTGAAACAGAGGATACTTGTTCATTATGTTTAAAAGCCATGGTGGAGCCTCATAGGAGAAGGTGTACTAAATGTATTGATTTCACCTTAAACAGTAAAGATCAGTCTTTATCTATAAAAGAATTGTCACCAGAGGGGTCTGTCGAGGGGGAAGTTATGCCGACTAACTCTCCCCACGTGTCGGACCCTTCGCCTCCCGCTCAAGGGACGCACGCTAATATGGCACCAAGTACATCAGGGACGCCCATAGCGATTACTTTGCAGGACATGGCTGCAATCATGAATAATACCCTGTCAGAGGTATTATCCAGATTGCCTGAATTACGAGGCAAGCGCGATAGCTCTGGGGTTAGACGAGATACAGAGCGCGTAGATGCTGTAAGAGCCATGTCTGATACTGCGTCACAATATGCAGAACCTGAGGACGGAGAGCTTCAGTCTGTGGGTGACGTCTCTGATTCGGGGAGACCTGATTCCGAGATTTCTAATTTTAAATTTAAGCTTGAGAACCTCTGTGTATTGCTTGGGGAGGTATTAGCTGCTCTGAATGACTGTGACACAATTGCAGTGCCAGAGAAATTGTGTAGGCTGGATAAATACTATGCAGTGCCGATGAGTACTGATGTTTTTCCAATACCTAAAAGGCTTACAGAAATTATTAGTAAGGAGTGGGATAGGCCCGGTGTGCCCTTTTCCCCACCTCCTATATTTAGAAAAATGTTTCCAATAGATGCCACTACACGGGACTTATGGCAGACTGTCCCTAAGGTGGAGGGAGCAGTTTCTACTTTAGCAAAGCGTACCACTATCCCGGTTGAGGACAGTTGTGCTTTTTCAGATCCAATGGATACAAAATTAGAGGGTTACCTTAAGAAAATGTTTATTCAACAAGGTTTTATTTTACAGCCCCTTGCATGCATTGCGCCTGTCACTGCTGCGGCGGCATTCTGGTTTGAGGCCCTGGAAGAGGCCATCCATACAGCTCCATTGACTGAAATTGTTGACAAGCTTAGAACTCTTAAGCTAGCTAACTCATTTGTTTCTGATGCCATTTTTCATTTGACTAAACTAACGGCTAAGAATTCCGGATTCGCCATCCAGGCGCGTAGGGCGCTATGGCTCAAATCCTGGTCAGCTGACGTGACTTCAAAGTCTAAATTACTCAACATTCCTTTCAAGGGGCAGACCTTATTCAGCCTGGTTTGAAAGAAATTATTGCTGACATTACTGGAGGTAAGGGTCATACCCTTCCTCAGGACAGGGCCAAATCAAAGGCCAAACAGTCTAATTTTCATGCCTTTCGAAATTCCAAGGCAGGTGCAGCATCAACTTCCTCCGCTTCAAAGACAAGAGGGAACTTTTGCTCAATCTAAGCAGGCCTGGAAACCTAACCAGTCCTGGAACAAAGGCAAGCAGGCCAGAAAGCCTGCTGCTGCCTCTAAGACAGCATGAAGGAACGGCCCCCTATCCGGCGACGGATCTAGTAGGGGGCAGACGGAACAAGGACAGGGTTTTTATTCAAATCTGTTTGTGGTTCCCAAAAAAGAGGGAACCTTCAGACCAATTTTGGATCTAAAGATCTTAAACAAATTCCTCAGAGTTCCATCTTTCAAAATGGAAACTATTCGGACCATCCTACGCATGATCCAAGAGGGTCAGTACATGACCACAGTGGACTTAAAGGATGCCTACCTTCACATACCGATTCACAAAGATCATCATCGGTTCCTAAGGTTTGCCTTTCTAGACAGGCATTACCAATTTGTAGCTCTTCCCTTCAGGTTGGCTACAGCCCCGAGAATCTTTACGAAGGTTCTGGGCTCACTTCTGGCGGTTCTAAGACCGCGAGGCATAGCGGTGGCTCCGTATCTAGACGACATCCTGATACAGGCGTCAAGCTTTCAAATTGCCAAGTCTCATACAGAGATAGTTCTGGCATTTCTGAGATCGCACGGGTGGAAAGTGAACGAGGAAAAGAGTTCTCTATCCCCACTCACAAGAGTCTCCTTCTTAGGGACTCTTATAGATTCTGTAGAGATGAAAATTTACCTGACGGAGTCCAGGTTATCAAAGCTTCTAAATGCTTGCCGTATTCTTCATTCCATTCCGCGCCCTTCGGTGGCTCAGTGTATGGAGGTGATCGGCTTAATGGTAGCGGCAATGGACATAGTGCCATTTGCGCGCCTACATCTCAGACCGCTGCAATTATGCATGCTAAGTCAGTGGAATGGGGATTACACAGATTTGTCCCCTCTGCTAAATCTGGATCAAGAGACCAGAGATTCTCTTCTCTGGTGGTTGTCTCGGGTCCACCTGTCCGAGGGTATGACCTTTCGCAGGCCAGATTGGACAATTGTAACAACAGATGCCAGCCTTCTAGGTTGGGGTACAGTCTGGAACTCCCTGAAGGCACAGGGATCGTGGACTCAGGAGGAGAAACTCCTTCCGATAAATATTCTGGAGTTAAGAGCAATATTCAATGCTCTTCTGGCTTGGCCTCAGTTAGCAACACTGAGGTTCATCAGATTTCAGTCGGACAATATCACGACTGTGGCTTACATCAGCCATCAAGGGGGAACCAGGAGTTCCCTAGCGATGTTAGAAGTCTCAAAAATAATTCGCTGGGCAGAGACTCACTCTTGCCACCTGTCAGCAATCCATATCCCAGGCGTGGAGAACTGGGAGGCGGATTTTCTAAGTCGTCAGACTTTTCATCCGGGGGAGTGGGAACACCATCCGGAGGTGTTTGCTCAATTGATTCATCGTTGGGGCAAACCAGAGTTGGATCTCATGGCGTCTCGCCAGAACGCCAAGCTTCCTTGTTACGGATCCATGTCCAGGGACCCAGAAGCGACGCTGATAGATGCTCTAGCAGCGCCTTGGTTCTTCAACCTGGCTTATGTGTTTCCACCGTTTCCTCTGCTCCCTCGACTGATTGCCAAAATCAAACAGGAGAGAGCATCGGTGATTCTAATAGCGCCTGCGTGGCCACGCAGGACCTGGTATGCAGACCTAGTGGACATGTCAGACAGGACCTTCTAATACAAGGTCCTTTCAATCATCCAAATCTAATTTCTCTGAGACTGACTGCATGGAGATTGAACGCTTGATTCTATCAAAGCGTGGCTTCTCCGAGTCAGTCATTGATACCTTAATACAGGCACGAAAGCCTGTTACCAGGAAAATCTATCACAAGATATGGCGTACATATCTTTACTGGTGTGAATCCAAGAATTACTCATGGAGTAAGGTTAGGATTCCTAGGATATTGTCCTTTCTCCAAGAGGGTTTGGACAAAGGATTATCAGCTAGTTCCTTAAAGGGACAGATTTCTGCTCTGTCTATTCTTTTCCACAAGCGTCTGGCAGAAGTTCCAGACGTCCAGGCATTTTGTCAGGCTTTGGTTAGAATTAAGCCTGTGTTTAAACCTGTTGCTCCCCCATGGAGCTTAAACTTGGTTCTTAAAGTTCTTCAAGGAGTTCCGTTTGAACCCCTTCATTCTATTGATATTAAGCTTTTATCTTGGAAAGTTCTGTTTTTGATGGCTATTTCATCGGCTCGGACAGTCTCTGAGCTATCTGCCTTACAATGTGATTCTCCTTATCTGATTTTTCATGCAGATAAGGTAGTTCTGCGTACCAAACCTGGGTTTTTACCTAAGGTGGTTTCTAACAAGAATATCAATCAAGAGATTGTTGTTCCATCATTGTGTCCTAATCCTTCTTCAAAGAAGGAACGTCTTTTACATAATCTGGACGTAGTCCGTGCCTTGAAGTTTTACTTACAAGCTACTAAAGATTTTCGTCAAACATCTTCCCTGTTTGTCGTTTATTCTGGACAGAGGAGAGGTGAAAAAGCTTCGGCAACCTCTCTTTCCTTTTGGCTTCGGAGTATTATACGCCTAGCCTATGAGACTGCTGGACAGCAGCCCCCTGAAAGAATTACAGCTCATTCTACTAGAGCTGTGGCTTCCACCTGGGCCTTTAAAAATGAGGCCTCTGTTGAACAGATTTGCAAGGCCGCGACTTGGTCTTCGCTTCACACTTTTTCAAAATTTTACAAATTTGATACTTTTGCTTCTTCGGAGGCTGTTTTTGGCAGAAAGGTTCTTCAGGCAGTGGTTCCTTCCGCTTAATCACTGCCTTGTCCCTCCCATCATCCGTGTACTTTAGCTTTGGTATTGGTATCCCATAAGTAATGGATGATCCGTGGACTGGATACACTTAACAAGAGAAAACATAATTTATGCTTACCTGATAAATTTATTTCTCTTGTAGTGTATCCAGTCCACGGCCCCGCCCTGTCATTTTAAGGCAGGTCTAAAATTTAATTAAACTACAGTCACCACTGCACCCTATGGTTTCTCCTTTCTCTGTTTGTTTCGGTCGAATGACTGGATATGGCAGTTAGGGGAGGAGCTATATAGCAGCTCTGCTGTGGGTGATCCTCTTGCAACTTCCTGTTGGGAAGGAGAATATCCCATAAGTAATGGATGATCCGTGGACTGGATACACTACAAGAGAAATACATTTATCAGGTAAGCATAAATTATGTTTTTTTGGCGCAAAAATTTCGTCATTTCCGGCGTCATAGTTGGCGCCGGAAGTTTTTTCGTAATTGTGTCATTTTTTACGTATGTGTATTGCGGAGGTTTTTTTGGCGCCAAAAAATATGGGCATCATTCTTTGCGCCAAAATGTGTGGGCGTCATTCTTGGCGCCAGTTTTTTTCACATTATTTCAGTCTCACTTTTCAGTTGCTTCTGGTTTTCTAGAAGCTTGTTTCATTTTGCATTTTTTCCCATTCCTGAAACTGCCATTTAAGGAATTTGATAATTTTGCTTTATATGTTGTTTTTTCTTTTACATATTGCAAGATGTCACTACCTGACCCTGGATCAGAATCTACTTCTGGAAAAGCGCTGCCTGATGTTGGTTCTACCAAAGCTAAGTGCATTTGTTGTTAACTTTTGGTAACTGTTCCTCCGGCTGTTGTTTGTGATAGTTGTCATGATAAGCTATCAAAAGCAGATAGTATTTCCATTAGTAATAGTCCATTACCTGTTGTTGTTCCTTCAACATCTAATGTTCAGGATGTTCCTGTTAATGTTAAAGAATTTGTTTCTAAATCTATTCGGAAGGCTCTGTCTGTTATTCCTCCTTCTACTAAACGTAAGAGGTCTCTTAAAACTTCACATATTTCAGATGAATTTTTAAATGACCACCATCATTCTGACTTATCTATTTCTGATGTGGATCTATCTGATTCAGAAGATTCTACCTCAGATATTGACACTGATAAATCTTCATATTTGTTTAAGATGGAGTTTATTCGTTCTTTACTTAAGGAAGTGTTGATTGCTTTAGATATGGAGGAGTCTAGTCCTCTTGATATTAAAACTACTAAGCTTTTAAATGCCGTTTTTAAACCTCCTGTGGTTATTCCAGAAGTTTTTCCAGTTCCTGATGCTATTTCAGAAGTAATTTCTAGGGAATGGAATAGTCTGGGTACTTCATTTACTCCTTCTCCAAGGTTTAAGAAATTGTACCCTTTGCCATCTGATAGATTAGAGTGTTGGGATAAAATCCCCAAAGTTGATGGGGCTATTTCTACTCTTGCTAAGCGTTCTACTATTCCTACGGCAGATAGTACTTCGTTTAAAGATCCTTTAGATAGGAAGCTTGAATCCTTTCTAAGGAAGGCTTATTTATGTTCAGGTAATCTTCTGAGACCTGCTATTTCTTTGGCTGATTTTGCTGCAGCTTCAACTTTCTGGTTGGAGGCTTTAGCGCAACAAGTGTCAGACCATAATGCTTATAGCATTGTTAAACTTCTTTAACATGCTAATAACTTCATTTGTGATGCCATTTTCGATATCATTAGAATTGATGTCAGGTATATGTCTTTAGCTATTTTAGCTAGAAGAGCTTTATGGCTTAAGTCTTGGAATGCAGATATGACTTCTAAGTCAACATTGCTTTCTCTTTCTTTCCAAGGTAATAAATTATTTGGTTCTCAGTTAGACTCAATAATTTCAACAGTTACTGGGGGGAAGGGAGCCTTTTTACCTCAGGATAAAGAATCTAAAGGTAAATATAGGGCTGCTAATCGTTTTCGTTCCTTTTGTCAGAATAAGGAACAAAAGCCTGACCCTTCCTCTAAAGGAACAGTTCTCCAGTCTGGAATAAAACCAAGCCTTTCAGAAAGTCAAAACCAGCTCCCAAATCCGCATGAAGGTGCGACCGTCATTCCAGCTCAGCTGGTAGGGGGCAGGTTACGATTTTTCAAAGATGTTTGGATCGATTCGATTCAAAGTCTTTGGATTCAGAACATTGTTTCACAAGGGTACAGAATAGGTTTCAGGGTAAGACCGCCTGTGAGAAGATTCTTTCTTTCACGCATTCCAGTAAACCCAGTGAAGGCTCAAGCGTTTCTGAAATGTGTTTCAGATCTGGAGTCAGCTGGGGTAATTATGCCAGTTCCAGTTTTGGAAAGGGGCCTGGGGTTTTACTCAAATCTGTTCATTGTACCAAAGAAGGAGAATTCCTTCAGACCAGTTCTGGATCTAAAAATATTGAATCGTTATTAAGGATACCAACATTCAAGATGGTGACTATAAGGACTATTCTGCCTTTTGTTCAGCAAGGGCATTATATGTCCACAATAGACTTACAGGATGCATATCTTCATATTCCAATTCATCCGGATCACTATCAGTTCCTGAGATTCTCTTTTCTTGACAAGCATTACCAGTTTGTTGCTCTTCCTTTTGGCCTAGCTACAGCTCCAAGGATCTTTTCGAAGGTCCTCGGTGCCCTTCTCTCTGTAATCAGGGAGCAGGGTATTGCGGTATTTCCTTATTTGGACGATATCTTGGTACTTGCTCAGTCTTTACATTCTGCAGAATCTCACACGAATCAACTTGTGTTGTTTCTTCAAAGACATGGTTGGAGGATCAATTTACCAAAGAGTTCCTTGATTCCTCAGACAAGGGTAACCTTTTTAGGTTTCCAAATAGATTCAGTGTCCATGACTTTGTCTCTTATAGAAAAGAGACGTCTGAAATTGGTTTCAGCTTGTCGAAACCTTCAGTCTCAATCTTTCCCTTCGGTAGCTTTGTGCATGGAAATTTTAGGTCTCATGACTGCTGCATCGGACGCAATCCCTTTTGCTCGTTTTCACATGAGACCTCTCCAGCTTTGTATGCTGAACCAATGGTGCAGGGATTATACAAAGATATCCCAATTAATATCCTTAAATCCCAATGTTCGTTCTTCTCTGACTTGGTGGTTGGATCACCATTGTTTAGTTCAAGGGGCCTCTTTTGTTCGTCCAACCTGGACTGTGATCTCAACAGATGCGAGTCTTTCAGGTTGGGGAGCTGTATGGGGATCTCTGACAGCGCAGGGGGTTTGGGAATCTCAGGAGGCGAGATTACCAATCAATATTTTGGAACTCCGTGCGATTTTCAGAGCTCTTCAGTTCTGGCCTCTTCTGAAGAGAGAATCGTTTATTTGTTTTCAGACAGACAATGTCACAACCGTGGCATATGTCAATCATCAAGGGGGGACTCACAGTCCTCAGGCTATGAAAGAAGTATCTTGGATACTTGTATGGGCGGAATCCAGCTCCTGTCTAATTTCTGCGGTTCACATCCCAGGTATAGACAATTGGGAAGCGGATTATCTCAGTCGCCAGATGTTACATCCGGGCGAATGGTCTCTTCACCCAGAGGTATTTCTTCAGGTTGTTCAAATCTGGGGGCTTCCAGAAATAGATTTGATGGCCTCTCATCTAAACAAGAAACTTCCCAGGTATCTGTCCAGATCCAGGGATCCTCAGGCGGAAGCGGTAGACGCGTTGTCACTTCCTTGGAATTATCAACCTGCTTATATCTTTCCGCCTCTAGTTCTTCTTCCAAGAGTGATTTCCAAAATCCTAATGGAGCGTTCGTTTGTACTGCTGGTGGCTCCAGCATGGCCGCACAGGTTTTGGTATGCGGATCTCGTTCGGATGGCAAGTTGCCAACCTTGGACACTTCCATTAAGGCCAGACCTTTTATCTCAAGGCCCATTTTTCCGTCAGGATCTCAAATCATTAAATTTGAAGGTATGGAGATTGAACGCTTAATTCTTAGTCATAGAGGTTTTTCTGATTCAGTGATTAATGCTATGTTACAGGCTCCTAAATCTGTGTCTAGGAAGATCTATTACTGAGTCTGGAAGACTTACATTTCTTGGTGTTCTTCACATAAATTTTCTTGGCATTCTTTTAGAATTCCTAGAATTTTACAATTTCTTCAAGATGGTTTGGATAAGGGTTTGTCTGCAAGTTCTTTGAAAGGTCAAATCTCTGCTCTTTCGGTTCTTTTTCACAGAAAGATTGCTAATCATCCTGATATTCATTGTTTTGTACAGGCTTTGGTTTCGAATCAAGCCTGTCATTAAGTCAATTTCTCCTCCTTGGAGTCTCAATTTTGTTCTGAGGGCTTTACAGGCTCCTCCGTTTGAACCTATGCATTCTCTGGATATTAAATTACTTTCCTGGAAAGTTTTGTTCCTTTTGGCCATCTCTTCTGCTAGAAGAGTTTCTGAATTATCTGCTCTTTCTTGTGAATCTCCTTTACTGATTTTTCATCAGGATAAGGTGGTGTTGCGGACTTCATTTAAATTTTTTCCTAAAGTTGTGAATTCTAACAACATTAGTAGAGAAATTGTTGTCCCTTCATTGTGTCCTAATCCTAAGAATTCTCTGGAGAGATCTTTACATTCTTTGGATGTAGTTAGAGCTTTGAAATATTATGTTGAAGCTACTAAAGGTTTCAGAAAGACTTCTAGTCTATTTGTTATCTTTTCTGGTTCTAGGAAAGGTCAGAAGGCTTCTGCCATTTCTTTGGTGTCTTGGTTAAAGTCTTTGATTCATAATGTTTATGTAGAGTCGGGTAAATCCCGCCTCAAAGGATTACGGCTCATTCTACTAGGTCAGTTTCTACTTCCTGGGCTTTTAGGAATGAAGCTTCTGTTGATCAGATTTGCAAAGCAGCAACTTGGTCTTCTTTGCATACTTTTACTAAATTCTACCGTTTTGATGTTTTCTCTTCTTCTGAAGCAGTTTTTGGTAGAAAAGTACTTCAGGCAGCCGTTTCAGTTTGATTCTTCTGCTTATAATTTCAGTTTTTTTCATTATAAGATTAAAACTTTTTGATTTGGTTTGTAGATTAATTTTTCAGCGGAATTGGCTGTCTTTATTTTATCCCTCCCTCTCTAGTGACTCTTGCGAGAAATTCCACATCTTGGGTATCTGCTATTCCATACGTCACTAGCTCATGGACTCTTGCTAATTAGATGAAAGAAAACATAATTTATGTAAGAACTTACCTGATAAATTCATTTATTTCATATTAGCAAGAGTCCATGAGGCCCACCCTTTTTGTGGTGGTTATGATTTTTTTGTATAAAGCACAATTATTCCAATTCCTTATTTTTGATGCTTTCACTCCTTTCTTATCACCCCACTTCTTGGCTATTCGCTATACTGAATTGTGGGTGTGGTGAGGGGTGTATTTATAGGCATTTTAAGGTTTGGGAAACTTTGCCCCTCCTGGTAGGAATGTATATCCCATACGTCACTAGCTCATGGACTCTTGCTAATATGAAAGAAATGAATTTATCAGGTAAGTTCTTACATAAATTATGTTTTTTTCTTCTGGCTTGAATTGGGTCCTGTTGGTTCTTCAGAATAATCCTTTTTGAGCATAGTCATAAACTCTCCTTGTCCTGCCTTTGTCAGAGTAATGATTTTTTTTTGCTCTTTTTTCCCCTCAATTTTTTCTCCATAAAAATGCTGTAATTATGATGACACTTTGTTTTGTAAAACAACATAACTGCTAACTACGTCTGTTAAGGCTGTGGTTTGATAATGTGACAAAAACTGAAGCTTCAGTTGAGCAGTTACGTGCAGTAACCACAAGATCTTATTGGCACGTGGTCACAGGCATTAAGCAGTTTAATGTGTTTGCTGCAAGCATTAGGGGTAACTATCTTACTGCTATTTCTGAGGCTTGGTTACTAGTTTTCTTTTCGTCATATCCATGGCTTTTATATGCATTGCTTTAGTTCTGACCCAATTGTAACAAATAAGTTGTCCAAGAAATGTGAGAAGACCATTTGTACTTCTGATGAATCTACTTATTCAAATTCAAAATAACATATGAAGGTGCCACCTTATCACGCTAGGGCCCACAAAAATGCTTTCATTTCTTTTAAAATAACAAAAAACCTTTGAGGCCAAAGAAAATGTTTGTTTTTTTTGTTGTTGTTTTTTTTACTTGCATCTGAAATCCCTAGTCTAAATTAATGAAATTCCTTATACTGTGCCTTCTGAAGTCCTGAAGATCTGCTCAGGGGTGGGGCCTTTGATCTGTCATAGTCTTCCTTTTTGCAACAGTGGTGTCAGTGCGCACAACACCACTAGCTCATCCTCAGATAATGAAATAACGTTCACCTTTTGTGGGGCAAACCATTATGCAAGTGGGTACAGTGCTCTCGACCCCCCCATCAGTGATGCGAGTGCTCAACCATAGGCGCCAACTGAATGATGGCGCATAGAAGGCCCACTTAGCCTCAGTGCACTTACATACTTCAACGTGCTGGAATAAAAATAAATCATCATTATAGCAAAGCAGTCATAAGTTATCATTTTATTTATTTTAAATGGAGAAGGGGGCACATGAAGCTGAAAGTGCCCACAAAAGTTATAATATTGCCATGTTTTTCATACGTTGCAAACACATCTAATGTATGTGCACTGCTGTCAAATTGATTTTCAAACATTGCAATTTGCAGTGCAAACATTTTAAAAAGTTTAAATTTTTTGTCTGACCTTTATTGATTTTGGGAGCAAACCAAATGCAGCATTTGATCATTTCTTATCTTTGTCTATAAGACAATAAATATGGAATAAAATGTATTTGTTCATTTGGTTAATTTCAGAAATGAACAAATCTCAGCCAAAATGTTTCTGTTAAATTTGACAAATAACACATTTTTGCACATCTATATATTTTGAAAAGCATCATATTTAAATATATCAGGGTATAACCTATGATGTTTGCCTTGACATGGGCATGTGATCTTACGTGTGATAAATATATGGGAATAAACTTCCCTTCTTCATGTAAGTTGATGGCATTTGATTTGTGTTATCCCTTTTTTTACCTTGTTACCACTTTAAATATAACATTTGTTTATTGTGTGTAAAGCTCTTGTCGGGTTTTTGGTATTATTTTCCATAACTTTGCATGTCTTGTTAGGTAAAAGCCAACTCAGACCTTATTGAAGAAGATGGAGAGCTGGCCATGTGGTCTTCAGATATTAAGACTGTAGAACTGGAGAAGGACAATCGAGGGTTAGGATTTAGCATCTTGGACTACCAGGTATCATTATTTTTTTTATCTTATTCTTCCTTCTAATTTTAACCTTTCGTTAATTGGCTTAATTGCTCTTTGATTTAAGATGTTGTTTCATGGATTTTTCTTTACATACATTTTAAAGACGAGGCTTTTAGGTTCATATCACTTGTTGCATTGATATCTATAGCTTCTTTTGTGACACCTCTGTTAGTTTTTATTCGTTCTTTAGATAACGCTACATCTACAATCTGCCATTTACTACATTAAATCTTAGTGGGTTCAAAGCTTAGAGCTGCTAATTCATATGATGAATATTCCTATGTATTTATTTTATGTATCTCTGCTCATATGTCACTATGGGCTAAGGGAGAAAATGCCCTTGTATACATTGAGAGGGACGAAGCAAAGTTTATTTTCTACATTTTAAAGGGACATTCTAGTACAAAAATTGCAAGCTCTTATTTTTTAGGGCATGCAATTCTTGCACTACAGAGCGGACGCATCAGTTCGGACCGGCAAAGGGACTAAAAACATAGTTAAAGTCCATCTCTGGTGCTGCAAAGAACCAGTGGTCCTATAGCACATGATGTGGTTAAACACATAAGAGTTGGATCCTTAATAGTGCAAAAAGTACATGCTTTAGAGAATAAGGGCATATACATTGTTACATGATGGTCCCTTTAATTGGGATATAAGAGTGCTTTGGGGTGTACTTTTATGTTTGAGCTGCATTTGCATTGGTGTTTGTGTAGGGACTTCTTTGGGTGTTGGAGGGGTTTGTGGTGGGCTTATTGTGTAAAAGTGGTTCCTATGGTTTTGGAAGATTGGAAAACATGTAAGGGGGCCACAATTTATTTTGGTATGGGGAGGTCACCTTCCTGAAGGAATGCTGGTGCCTGTATTATGTTTACAAATTGTGGATGCGCTCTGAAGGTCATTGTGATAGCTATAGGGAACCGCTATTATTTAGTGACACACAGCTATACAATATTCATTTAATAGTGACACGGCTATAAAAAATGTAGCTATTATGGAAATTTGCCATATTTTAACAGCTGCTACACTTTGATTGCCCAATTGAGATCTAGATTGATTTTGGTATCATGTCTCTACCAAACTATGACCAAAGCATGGATCACAGTACACACTTGACTCTATCAGGCCCATTTATCAAGCTCCGTATGGAGCTTGAAGGGCCGTGTTTCTGGCGAGTCTTCAGACTCGCCAGAAACACAACTTATGAAGCAGCGGTCTAAAGACCGCTGCTCCATAACCCTGTCCGCCTGCTCTGAACAGGCGGACAGGAATCGCCGGACATCAACCCGATCGAATACGATCGGGTTGATTGACAGCTCCCTGCTGGCGGCCGATTGGCCGCGAGTCAGCAGGGGGCGGCGTTGCACCAGCAGCTCTTGTGAGCTGCTGGTGCAATGTTAAATGCGGAGAGCGTATTGCTCTCCGCATTTAGCGAGGTCTTGCGGACCTGATCCGCAGTGTCGGATCAGGTCCGCAAGCCCTTTGATAAATGGGCCTGTATGTTTTTGAAACGTTCCTCTCTTTGGGAGGTTAGGCTAACACAGTAGTAGCTTTATTTCATTTTTGTTTCCAAGCTCTTGCTCTTAGTTTTAAGTTTATTCCACCTCCTGCCACAATTCTTTTCCACCTCCTGGCATTCAGAAGACTTTGCTGCCGAGTTGTAATTTTGATAGTGTTTTTCTGACGCTGCGTTACCGCTATTTTGTAGACATGGCTAAAGCTTATCATAATCTTGTGCTAGTTCAGTGCTACAGAGCCTAGTTTTTCTCCAAGTTGGAGTTTGTACGGATATGAAAACTTGAGATTTTTTTTCTGTTTACATGAGATAAGGGAGCAGACACCCAGCACATTGTTACAAGCAAAGCAGTGATTATGTTTATATTGTGTTTTTTTTTAGTTTATATAGCAACTCATTATTAACAGACTTTTAGTCAATGAGAATATAAGTTTGCTTATGTAATAGAATCAGATAAAATACATCATTTCTTTTACTTGCAGTTATTTCTGCATGCCATGGTCTAATAGCATTCTTACGGCTAGATTATGAGTTGTGCGTTAAGGTAAAAAAACTGCGTTTACAGGTCCTAACGCTGCCTTTTTGCTCCCGCTGCTATTACGAGTCTTGCAGGTATTGGTGTACCGCACACTTTTTTGGCCTTACCGCAAACCTACTTAAGTACATTTCGTAAAGGCTCTTTTCTATGGGACTTCCATAGCGCCGGTATTACGAGTTTGTCCTGGGAAGCCAAAAAGTGAGTGGTACACCCTCTACCAACAAGATTCCTAACGCATTTTAAAGTCAGTAGTTATGAGTTTTACGCTACAAAGCCGTAGCATAAAACTCATAACTAAAGTGCTAAAAAGTACACTAACACCCATAAACTACCTATTAACCCCTAAATTTAGGCCCTCCCGCATCGCAAAAACTAAAATAAAATTATTAACCCCTAATCTGCCGCTCCGGACATCGCCACCAATAGAATAAGCATATTAACCCCTAAACCGCCACACTCCCGCCTTGCAAACACTAGTTAAATATTATTAACCCCTAGTCTGCCACCCTAACATCGCCGCCACCTACATTATACTTATTAACCCCTAATCTGCAGTCCCCAACGTCGCCGCCACTATTCTAAATGTATTAACCCTTTAAACCTAAGTCTAACCTAACTTAAATATAATTTAAATAAATCTAAATAAAATTAATATCATTAACTAAATTATTCCTATTTAAAACTAAATACTTGCCTATAAAATAAACCGTAAGCTAGCTACAATATAACTAATAGGTACATTGTAGCTAGCTTAGGGTTTGTTTTTATTTTACAGGCAAGTTTGTATTTATTTTAACTAGGTAGAATAGTTACTAAATGGTTATTAACTATTTAATAACTACCTAGCTTAAATAAATACAAATTGACCTGTAAAATGAAACCTAACCTAAGTTACACTAACACCTAACACTACACTGCAATTAAATAACTTACCTAAATTAAATACAATTAGCTAAATTACAAAAAAACCCCACTAAATTGCAGAAAATAAAAAACAAATTACAAGATATTTAAACTAATTACACCTAATCTAAGAGCCCCATCAAAATAAAGAAAGCCCCCCAAAATAAAAAAAAACCCTAGCCTAAACTAAACTATCAATAGCCCTTAAAAGGGCCTTTTGCGGGGCATTGCTCCAAAGAAATCATCTCTTTTACCTGAAAAATAAAATAAAAATACAAACAACCCCCCCAACAGTAAAACCCACCACCCACACAACCAACTCCCCAAATAAAACCCCAACTAAAAAAACTTAAGCTCCCCATTGCCCTGAAAAGGGCATTTGGATGGGCATTGCCCTTAAAAGGGCATTTAGCTCTATTGCTGCCCAAAGCCCTAACCTAAAAATAAAACTCACCCAATACACCCTTAAAAAATCCTAACACTAACCCCCGAAGATTCACTTACCGGGAGAAGTCTTCAACCAAGCGGCAAGATGTCCTCAGCGAAGCCGGCAGAAGTGGTCCTCCAGACGGGCAGAAGTCTTCATCCAGATGGCATCTTCTATCTTCATCCTTCCGATGCGGAGCGGCTCCATCTTCAAGACATCCGGCGCAGAGCATCCTCTTCAATCGACGGCTTCTTCCGAATTTATGTTTCTTTAAGTGACGTCATCCAAGATGGCGTCCCTTAGATTCCGATTGGCTGATATAAGTATATCAGCCAATCGGAATTAAGGTAGAAAAAATCCTATTGGCTGATGCAATCAGCCAATAGGATTGAACTGGCATTCTATTGGCTGTTCCAATCAGCCAATAGAATAATCAGCCAATAGAATGCATGCTCAATCCTATTGGCTGATTGGATCAGCCAATAGGATTGAAGTTCAATCCTATTGGCTGATTGCATCAGCTAATAGGATTTTTTCTACCTTAATTCCGATTGGCTGATAGAATTCTATGAGCCAATCGGAATCTAAGGGACGCCATCTTGGATGACGTCACTTAAAGGTACATTCATTCTGAAGAAGCCGTTGATTGAAGAGGATGCTTTGCGCCAGATGTCTTGAAGATGGATCCGCTCCGTGTCGGAAGGATGAAGATAGAAGATGCCGTCTGGATAAAGATTTCTGCCCGTCTGGAGGACCACTTCTGCCGGCTTCGTTGAGGACATCTTGCCGCTTGGATGAAGACTTCTCCCGGTAAGTGAATCTTCGGGGGTTAGTGTTAGGATTTTTTAAGGGTGTATCGGGTGGGTTTTATTTTTAGGTTAGGGCTTTGGGCAGCAATAGAGCTAAATGCTCTTTTAAGGGCAATGCCCATCCAAATGCCCTTTTCAGGGCAATGGGGAGCTCAGGTTTTTTTAGTTAGGGTTTTTCTTTGGGGGGTTGGTTGTGTGGGTGGTGGGTTGGACTGTGGGGGGGGTTGTTTGTATTTTTTTCAGGTAAAAGAGATGTTTTCTTTGTGGCAATGCCCCGCAAAAGGCCCTTTTAAGGGCTATTGATAGTTTAGTTTAGGCTAGGTTTTTTTTTTTTTTTTTTGGGGGGGGGGCTTTTTTTATTTTGATAGGGCTCATAGATTAGGTGTAATTAGTTTTAAATATCTTGTAAATTTTTTTCTGTAACTTAGTGTTTTTGTTGTTGTAATTTAGCTAATTGTATTTAATTGATTTAATTGTATTTAATTTAGGTAATTTATTTAATTGTAGTGTAGTGTTAGGTGTTAGTGTAACTTAGGTTAGGTTTTATTTTAATTTGTATTTATTTTAGCTAGGTAGTTATTAAATAGTTAATAACTATTTAGTAACTATTCTACCTAGTTAAAATAAATACAAACTTGCCTGTAAAATAAAAATAAACCCTAAGCTAGCTACAATGTAACTATTAGTTATATTGTAGCTAGCTTAGGGTTTATTTTATAGGTAAGTATTTAGTTTTAAATAGGAATAATTTAGTTAATGATATTAACTTTATTTAGATTTATTTAAATTATATTTAAGTTAGGGGTGTTAGGGTTAGACTTGGGTTTAGGGGTTAATAAATTTAGAATAGTGGCGGTAATGTTGGGGGCGGCAGATTAGGGGTTAATAAATATAATGTAGGTGGCGGCGATGTCCAGAGCGGCAGATTAGGGATTAATAAATATAATCCAGGTGTTGGCGATGTCGGGGGCAGCAGATTAGGGGTTAATAAGTGTAAGATTAGGGGTTTTTAGACTCAGGGTTCATGTTAGGGTGGTAGGTGTAAACATAACTTTAGTTTCCCCATAGGAATCATTGGGGCTGCGTTACTGAGTTTTATGCTTCTTTTTTTGCAGGTGTTAGACATTTTCTCAGCCGGCTCTCCCCATTGATGTCTATGGGGAAATCGTGCACGAGCACATACAACCAGCTCACCGCTCACTTAAGCAGCGCTGGTATTGGAGTGCAGTGTGGAGCGCAATTTTTCTCTACGCTCACTTCTTGCCTGTTAACGCCGGGTTGATAAAAAACCGTAATACCAGCGCTGCAGGGAAGTGAGCGGTGAGAAAAAACTGCAAGTTAGCAACACACCCCTCATAACGAAAGACTCGTAATCTAGCCGATAGGTTGCAATTCCAAGTAAAGTAAACTACTCCAGTTTCTTAAATGTAATGTAGTCATATAGGCTGAAAAAGACTCTAGTCCATTAAGTTCAACCTTTCACACATTCCTGTTACTAACATTGATGCAAAAGAAGGCAAAAAAAATCTGTCTTCATGTATTACTTCATGCGGTATGTTAGATTTAATAAAGTTATTTAAAATTGGTGTAATTTACCATCAATCAATCAAGTATAGAAACTTTCAGTATAGATAGCGATACCACAGGCAAAGGATCTATTTGTAACAATTTAATACACTCCAGCAGGTAAAATGGATCACTGAGAATAAATTAAAGCTGGGAATTTTTTTTTTAGGCTACAGTGCTCCTTTATTAGAAAACCTAGAAGCTAAAGAAGAGAAATGTTTAATTATATTTGAAATACATGTTGTTTTATATATAGCTCCAGTTGTGGCATAATATATCCAATGTTTCCATATTTTCAGTAACAAATTCACTCCAGATATCCTAATTTGTATGTATTAAGTTTTATAATTCAATAATTCATTTTTCTCATTTGTTTGCAATTTGACTCTAAAAATGTTTGGTTTTCCCATTCCTGTGAAAACTGAAAAAGCATAATGTACCCTGCTAAATTCTACACAACCAAAAAAGACAACAGCTGTCTGGCTCTAACTTATAAGCCCTTACAATAGCAATCAAGTGGCAAAAGACTCTAGTCTCGCCCCCCCCCCCCCCCCCCCCAGGATAAAGAAGCAAAAACATTTCTTTCCTTCTTAATATAAGGGGAGTCCACGGCATCATTCCTTACTGTTGAGAAATACTGAACCTGGCCACTAGGAGGAGGCAAAGGCACCCCAGCCAAAGGCTTAAATACCTCTCGCCCTTTCCCCCATCCCCAAGTCATTCTTTGCCTTTCATCACAGGAGGATGGCAGAGAAGTGTCAGAAGATTCGGAGTAGTTCCTTAGGAGGGGTATCTGCCCTTCGATATGGGACTGGAGTTTTAAGTAGTCTTGTCAGCCTCTCAGTGAGAGCATTGAC
Source organism: Bombina bombina (assembly GCF_027579735.1). NCBI lineage: Eukaryota > Metazoa > Chordata > Amphibia > Anura > Bombinatoridae > Bombina > Bombina bombina. The sequence goes on along the minus strand of NW_026511095.1, from coordinate 24,920 downwards.
AAAAGTTAGTCTGGAGATGCAGGGAGAGTCTTTCAGGAGCGATGCTACAAGACTGTCACACTTGAGAGGCTGTGTTTGTGTTCCACTGCACGGATTCTGGTAAGATCATTTAAATTTTTATATATGTTGAAAACGTTAAGATAAAAGGAGTCACACTGTGACCCTGTCTTCTGATAGATTCATGGGTTAATATCTCCTGAGGGGGATTATTGAACAGTGGGGTTTAATCAAATGTGATGCTTTGATTTTATGCTGCTTTATGTGTGAGAATTTATTGGGCTCATAGGCTGTTTGTTATATGGCTGGAACACACAGGGTTTTACTTTAACTTTGAGTGCTGCACAGCTTGTAGCTTGGCACTCTTTTTCTCATAGCAGGGGTGGTCCTGCCTTGCGCACCATGTGAACAGGTGTGGTCTCGCTTTAATTTCCTCTTTCCTGACCGAGCTGGCTGTCGGAGATGCTATTTCTCTGTATTGTCTGGGTCTAGGAGGTGGTGAGTTCCCCAGCCATTGGGAGTATAAAGGTGCCATTTTTGAGAAATAAAAATAGTTTAATTTCTGTATCCTACTGTCATTAGCTTAAGCTATGGAGGATTCTGAGATATTAGATGGTACTCCCTCTATTCCAAATAGTAATACCTGTTTATATTGTTAGGAGGCCTTGGTATGCTCGCCCTCTCAACTATGTTCCACATGCCTTGACAATGTCATTAGGCCAAAGAAGGTTAACCCCTTTAGTACCACTGACCCATCCACCTCTGAGGACTCGCCGTCCCGTGAGGTGCATACCCAACTGTCATCTCCTTCTACACACGCAGCTTCCCGTAGCATTCTTGATCCTCCATCTGTAGAGGGCCTTTTACCATCAGATTTTACTGTGCAGTCAAAAACGGCGGTGTCTGAAACGCGGAAGGTTAAACATAGCTCTCCTGCCCAGGGGTCGTCATGTAATTAATTGGATTTCTCTGCTTTGTCTCAGTTATCCAGGGATGAGTCACACTTTGAGGCTTCAGAGGGTGAACTTTCTGGGATGGAGTCTGCTGCCTCTAAGCCTCCTGCTGTGGAGGAATAAGCCTTTAGCTTTAAGATTGAACACTTATGTTTTCTTCTAAAGGAAGTTCTGTCTACATTAGAGGTTCCAGAGGCCAAGCTGCCTGATGAATCTTTGATTCTTAAATAAGACAGAGTTTACAAGGACAGGGTATTGCCTTTGACTTTTCCTGTGCCTGTAAAGATGGCGAACATTATTAAGAACAAATTGGACAGAATTGGATCTTCCTTTTCCCCGTCGTCTTCCAGTCCCGGACTCTCAATTGGAGTTTTGGGGTTCCATCAGTTAAGGTGGATGGCACTAGCTCCATGCTTGCCAAACGTACTACTATCCCGCTTGAGGATAGCTCGTCGTTCAGAGAGCCGATGGATAAGAAGATGGAAACTCTAAGAAAGATGTTTCAACATACGGGATACATGTTTCAACCGGCGGTGTAGGGTCCCCTCGACGTTATCCAGGAAATAATTAAAGCCTTGAGAATTGCTTATTCATTTATCTGTGATGCAAACATGCAGATTATTCGCATAAATGCTAAGGTTTCTGGCTTTTCTGTTTAGGCCTGTCTGGGCGCTCTGGCTGATGTCCTGGTCTGTGGATATGACTTCCAAGTCCAGACTTCTTTCCCTTCCCTTTAAAGGAAAGATTTCCATCTAAAGGGGATGAGAGTCCACGGCTTCATTCATTACTTGTGGGAAATAAGAACCTGGCCACCAGGAGGAGGCAAAGACACCCCAGCCAAAGGCTTAAATACCTCCCCCACTACCCTCATCCCCCAGTCATTCTTTGCCTTTCGTCACAGGAGGTTGGCAGAGAAGTGTATGAAGATTCAGAGTAGTTTCTTAAATAGGGTAGTACTCTCTGGAATGGGACTGGAGTTTAAGTAGTCCTGTCAGTCTCTCAGTGAGAGCTTGGGTGAAAGTTAGAGTTCGGAGATGCAGGGAGAGTCTTTCTGCAAAACCATCCCGACTCATTTTAACAGCTCCATAAGCAATCAGCGTTGATGAGTTTCGCTGCCTGCTTCATACACTCAAGTCCATGTCAGGAGCGATGCTACTACACTGTCACACTTGAGAGGCCATGTTCCTGTTCCACAGCGTAGATTCTGGTAAGATCGTTTCATTTTTATACACATAATGAGAACGCAGAAGACAGGGTCACAGTGTGATGCCTCTTATCTTTATAGAATCAAGGGTTAATATCCCTAGTAAGGGGATTATTGAACAGGGGGGGTTATACATAATATTGTTTATTGTGTCATTGCTGCGATATGTGTGAGATGAGGATCTGGCAATGGGTGAACTTTAGTTTCCTTCCGGGAGTATTTGCAAAGCTGTTTTGGCGCGTTTTCTCCCTAGTGCAGGGACGGTGCTGCGAGTCATTCCTTCTTACCGGGAGTGGCCTAATTTACTTCCTTGCTTGACTGGCGGTGCAGGAGACGTAACGGTTTCTGTGGTCTGGGTCCTAGGAGGTGGTGAGTGCCCCGGCAATTGGAGGTTATAAAGGTGCCATTGTTTATATTTTATAGCTAGTCTGTAATAAAGCCACAAGCTATGGAGGACTCTGACGCTTTAGAGGGTACTCCCTCTTTAACAAAGTCTAGTACCTGTGTTTATTGTGAGGAGGTTCCAGTAGATATGCCTGCTCAACTATGTTCCACTTGCCTTGATAAGGTCTTGACTTCTCGAAAGAAGAGAATGTCTATTACTACTGAGCCATCCACCTCTGAGGGCTCCCCGTCCCCTTAGTTGCGTCTCCTACATTCATCTCCGAGTACACATCCAGCACCCCAGGGCATGTCTATCAACTGCAAACGGCGATCACTAAGGTGATTAGTGCCTTACCACGTTCTGCTATGCGCAAGCGTAGGGTAAAATATGGCGATCTGGCCCAGGATATCTTGGAAAGGTTATCCGCTGACGAGGACGACTCAGACTCTTCGGAGGACGTTCCTTCTTGGTCGGAATCCATGTAATCTAAAGCTCTGTCTGCAGAGGAGCCTGACTTTAGATTTAGGATGGAAAATTTGCGCTTTTTGCTAAGGCAGGTGCTTGCTACTATTGAGGTTCCGGATCCTCGATTCCTAAGCTTGATAAAGTGTATGAGGACAGGGTGGTACCTCAGACCTTCCCGGTTCCTGTTAAGATGACTAACATTATTAAGAATGAATGGGAGAGATTAGGTTCTTCCTTTTCCCCTTATTCTTCCTTTAAGAAACTGTTCCCCATTCCGGACTCTCAGCTCGAGCTATGGGGGACCGTCCCTAAAGGTGGATGCTGCTATCTCTACTCTCGCGAAGCGAACAACGATTCCTCTTGAGGATAGTTCGTCGTTCAAGGAGCCCATGGATAAAACTTTAGAAAACGTATTAAGGGAAATGTTTCAACACACAGGGTTTGTTTTTCAGTTTTTCAACCTGCAGCGGCGGTTGCCGGAGCTGCAACATATTGGTGCAAATCTCTGTCTGATATGGTCGAGAGGGAGACTCCACTCAACGAAATACAATAGAGAATTAAGCCCTTGAGGGTAGCTAATTCTTTTATTTGTGATGCTGACATGCAAATTATTCGCCTAAATGCTAAGGTTTCAGGGTTTTATGTACTAGCTCGCAGGGCTCTGTGGCTAAAGTCGTGGTTTGCGGACATGAATTCTAAGTCCAGACTGTTATCCCTTCCCTATCAGGGCAAGATACTGTTCGGTCCAGGATTGGACTCGATCATATCCACGGTGACGGGAGGCAAGGGTGCTTTTCTACCGCAGGATAAGAAGGTTAAGCCTAAGGGATCTAGTTTTCGTCGCTTTTGTGAGGACAAGGCCCAATGCCAGCAGCTTCCTACTGCAGGATAAGAAGGTTAACCTAAGGGATCTACTTTTTGTCCCTTTTGTACGGACAAGGCCCAATGCCAGCAGCCCGCCACGAAAGCGGATCAGTCCAAGGGTGCTTGGAAGCCAGCTCAGTCTTGGAACAAGTCCAAGCAGAACAAGAAGCCAGCCGAAACAAAGTCGGCATGAAGGGGCAGCCCCCGACCGGTCCCCGGACCAAGTAAGGGCAGATTATCTCTCTTCTCAGAGGCCTGGTTGCAGGATGTTTAGGACCCTTGGGTTCTGGAGGTTGTCGCCCAAGGATAAAGGATAGGGTTCAGATCTCATCTGCCCAGGGGCAGATTCCTCCTGTCAAACCTGTCTTCCAGACCAGAAGAGAGACTCCTTTCTAGAATGTGTGAGGGATCTCTCTTCTCTCAGAGTTATTGTACCAGTACCCCCAGCAGAAAGGGATCTAGGGTACTATTCAAACCTTTTCGTGGCCCCAAAGAAAGAGGGCACGTTCCGCACAATTCTAGACCTAAAATGTTTAAACAAGTTTCTGGCTGTTCCATTGTTCAAAATGGAAACGCTCAGATCTATTCTGCCCCTAGTTCAAGAGGGTCAGTTCATGACAACAATAGACTTGAAGGATGCCTACCTTCATGTGCCAATCCACAGGGATCACTTCCGGTTCCTGAGATTTGCGTTTTTGGACCAACATTTCCAGTTTGTGGCCCTTCCCTTTGGTCTGGCGACAGCCCCGAGAGTCTTCACAAAGGTTCTGGGGGCGCTGCTTACAGTAGCCAGATCCAGAGGCATTGCTGTGGTGCCCTATCTGGACGATATCCAGGCGCCTTCGTTCAGTCTTGCAGAGGATCACTCAAGGGCCCTTCTTCTTTTCCCTCCAATCTCACGGTTGGACGATAAACTCGGGAAAGAGCTCCCTGATTCCCAGCAACAGGGTGGAGTTCCTGGGAACAATAATAGATTCTATATCCATGAGGATATTTCTCACAGATCAGCGACGCAGGAAGATTGCGTCCGCCTGTCTTGCCCTTTAGTCCTACTCCAGTTCCTTTGTGGCTCAGATTGGGCTCATGGTATCCAGCATCAATGTCATTCCATTTGTCAGGTTACATCTCAGACCTCTTCAGTTGTGCATGTTGAGACAGTGGAACGGCGATCATACAGACCTATCCCAACAGATTTCTCTGGATGATCGGACGAGGGACTCCTTCTCTTGGTGGATCCTTCCGGAACAACTGTCCAAAGGGATATCCTTCCTGAGACCATCTTGGGAGATTGTGACCACAGACACGAGTCTGGCAGGATGGGGAGGTGTTTGGGGTGCCAGGATGGCACAGGGAAAATGGTTTTGAGAGGAGTCTCTCCTCCCGATCATTATTCTGGAACTTCGAGCGACCTACAATGCTCTGAAGGAGTGGCCTTTTCTGGGGTTGTTCATCTTCATCAGATTCCAGACAGACTTTACCATGGTGGCTTACTTCAACCATCAGGGGGAGACGAGAAACTCCCTAGCGATGAGGGAGGTTTCTCGGATATTCCCATGGCTGCTCGCTCTCAGCAATCCATTCTGGGTGTGGACAACTGGGAAGCGGATTTTCTCAGCAGGCGATCCTTCCATCCAGGGGAATGGTCTCTAAACCCTGAGGTGTTTGCAGAGATTTGTCACGAATGGTTGACTCCGGAGATAGATCTCATGGCATCCAGACTCAATTGCAAGCTACCCAGATACGGGTCGCGGTCCAGGGATCCCCATGCAAAGCTGATAGATGCCTTGGCGGTACCTTGGGGTTTAACCTAGTTTACATTTTTCCACCGTTGCCACTTCTACCTCGTGTAGTGACCCGCATCAAGCAGGCGCAAGCTCCGGCTATTATGATTGCTCCATCATGGCCGTGGAGGACCTGGTTTGCGGATCTGGTGGGGATGTCATCGTCTCCTCCATGGAGGTTTCCCTGTCGCAGGGATCTGTTGGTACAAGGTCCTTTTCAACATCAAAATCTGGATTCTCTGAGGCTGACTGCATGGAGATTGAACGCTTAGTCTTGGCCAAAAGAGGGTTTTCTGAGAGAGTGATTGATACTCTTGTTGAGGTCAGGAAGCCTGTCACTCAACGCATCTATCATAAGGTGTGGAGGACTTATCCAGATGTGAGAAGCATGGATATCCTTGGCACAAGTATAAGGTATCCAGGATTCTGTCCTTTCTCCAGGATGGACTGGAGAAGGGGCTTGTCGCCAGTTCATTCATGGGACAGATTTTGGCATTATCTGTTACACAAGAGGCTTGCTGAGCTTCCTGATATTCAGTCTTTTGTTCAGGCTTTGTCTAGAATCAGGCCTGTTTTTAGACAGTCCGCTCCTCCTTGGAGCTTGAACTTGGTTCTCAAGGTGTTGCAGAGGGTTCCGTTTAAACCTATGCACTCTGTTGACATTAAGATTCTTTCTTGGAAGGTTCTTTTTCTATTGGCTATTGCATCGGCACGCAGAGTATCTGAGTTGGCGGCCTTGCAATGTGAGCCTCCTTATCTGGTTTTTCATGCTGATAAGGCTGTTCTTCGCATTGGTTTGGGATTTTTTCCCAAAGTTGTGTCTAACCGTAACATCAATCAGGAAATCGTTGTTCCTTCTTTGTGTCCTAACCCCTCTTCTCCTAAGGAGAGGTTAGTTCATAATTTGGATGTGGTTCGAGCTTTGAAGTTCTATCTTCAGGCTATGAAGGATTTCAGACAGACTAAATCTGTTTTTGTGGTGTATTCAGGGAAGCGCAAGGGGCAGAAAGCCTCTGCAACTTCTTTGTCCTTTTGGTTGAGGAGCATGATTCGCTTGGCCTACGAGACAGCGGGACATAATCCTCCTCAGAGGATCACGGCTCATTCTACTAGAGCTGGGGCTTCTTCGTGGGCCTTCAAGAATGAGGCTTCTATGGAGCAGATTTTTAAGGCGGCTACCTGGTCCTCCTTACATATCTTTACAAAATTTTACAAATTTGACGTTTTTGCTTCGGCGGAAGCAGTTGTTTTTGGGAGAAAGGTTTTGCAGGCTGTGGTGCCCTCCGATTAGGGCCCGCCTTTTGCCCTCCCGTTTTTATTCAGTGTCCTCTAGAACTTGGGTATTTGTTCCCACAAGTAATGAATGAAGCCGCTTACCTGATAATTTCATTTCCATCGTGGGGAGGAGAGTCCACGTCTCCTGCCCGTTGCTCTGGTGGGCGGACCTAAATTTAGCTTGTTCTTCTGGCACCATTTATACCCTGATATTTCTCCTACTGTTCCTTGTTCCTTCGGCAGAATGACTGGGGGATGAGGGAATTGGGGGAGTTATTTAAGCCTTTGGCTGGGGTGTCTGCCTCCTCCTGGTGGCCAGGTTCTTATTTCCCACAAGTAATGGATGAAGCCGTGGACTCTCCTCCCCATGATGGAAATTAAATTATCAGGTAAGCATAATTTCTATTTTTATTTGGTCCAGGCCTGGACTCCATTATCTCAATGGTTACTGGGGGCAAGGGTGCCTACCTACCGCAAGATAAAAAGAACAAGTCTAAGGGAAAAAGTTCTAATTTTCGTTCCTTTCATTCTGATAAATCCCAATGACAGCAGCCCTCCGCTAAGCCCGAGCAAACCAAGAGTACTTGGAAGTGGGCTCAGTCCTGGAATAAATCCAAGCAGAGCAAGAAGCCCGCCGAGACTAAATCAGCATGAAAGGGCGGCCCGCGATCCAGCGCTGGATCGTGTAGGGGGCAGAATGTCGCTCTTTTTAGAAGCTTGTTTCAGGGATGTGCAGGATCCATGGGTCCTAGAGGTCATAGCTTTAGGGATATAAGGTAGGTTTCAAGTCTCAACCACCCAAGGGCATATTTCTCCTCTCAAGCCTGTCTTCCAGACCAGAAAAGAGGGAAGCCTTTCTGTGGTGCGTGCGGGATTTGTGCTCCTTAGGGTTCATTATCCCGGTACCTATCGCAGAAAGAGGTTTGGGATACTAGTCAAACCTTTTCGTGGTCCCAAAGATGGAGGGAACCTTCTGCCTGATTCTGGACCTAAAGTGTTTAAACAAATTTCTAAACGTCCCCTCGTTCAAGATGGAGACGATTAGGTCCATCCTTCAGTTCATGACTATAGATCTGAAGTATGCTTACCTTCACGTTCCAATCATCAAGGATCACTTCCAGTTCCTAAGGTTTGCGTTCCTGGAGATAAACCTAGAAAATACTTCTCTTATTCCAAGCACCAGGGTAGAATTCCTGGGTACTATAATAGACTTCATATCCATGAGGATATTCCTAGCAGACCAGAGACATCTGAAGCTTGCTTCGGTATGTCTTACCCTCCGGACCTCCTCATGGCCCTCTGTGACTCAGTGTTTGGAGGTAATTGGTATCATGGTGTCCAGCATGGACATCATTCCCTTTGCTAGGTTCAGTCTCAGACCGCTGCATCTGTGCATGCTGAGGCAGTGGAACAGCGATCATTTGGATCAGTCTCAACGGATCTCTCTGGACAACCGGTCGAGAGAATTGCTCTCTTGGTGGCTCTGTCCAGATCATCTGTCCCGAGGGACATCCTTCTTAAGACCATCCTGGGAGATTGTGACTACGGATGCAAGTCTATCAGGATAGGGAGCTGTTTGGGGTGCCAGAAAAGCACAGGGCCTGTGGTATCAGGAGGAACGCTCCCTCTCGATCAACATTCTGGAACTTCGAGCAATCTTCAATGCTCTGAAGGCTTAGCCCCTTCTGGGTTCGTCTTGGTTTATCAGATTCCAATCAGACAATATAATCTCGGTGGTTTACGTCAACCATCAGGGGGGAACGAGAAGCTCCCTAGCAATGAGGGAGGTATCTCGTATTCTGGAATGGGTGGAGGCCCGCAGCTGTTCGCTGTCAGCGATCCACATTCCGTGTGTAGGCAGCTGGGAAGCAGATTTTCTCAGCAGACAATCCTTTCATCCGGGGGAATGGTCTCTCCATCCCAAAGTGTTTGCGGAGATATGCAACAAGTGGGGGATGCCAGAGTTAGATCTCATGGCGTTTAATCTCAATACCAAGCTACCCAGATATGGGTTGAGGTCCAGGGATCATCAGGCGGAGCTAATAGATGCATTAGCAGTGCCTTGGAGGATCAGTCTTATTTACCTTTTCCTTCCGTTACCACTTCTTCCTCGTGTAGTAGCCTGCATCAAGCAGGAACAGGCATCAGTGATACTGATTGCTCCATCGTGGCCGCGAAGGATGTGGTTCGCGCATGTGGTGATGATGCCATTATCTCCTCCGTGGAAGTTACCTTGTTTCAGGGATCTGCTGGAACAAGGTCCTTTTTTTGATCAAAATCTAGATTCTCTGAGGCTGACTGCGTGGAGATTGAACGCTTAGTCTTAGCCAAGAGAGGTTTCTCTGAGAGAGTGATTGATACTCTCATTCAAGCTCGTAAGCCGGTTACTCGTCTCATCTATCATAAGGTGTGGAGAACCTACTTATTCTGGTGTGAAGAGCGTGGATTTTCTTTTCTTGGCGGGGGAGTCTTCGCCTCTGAGAATAACAGCTCATTTAACAAGATCAGTTGCCTCATCTTGGGCTTTCAAGAATTAAGCTTCAGTTGATCAAATCTGCAAAGCGGCCACTTGGTTTTCTTTGCATACCTTTACTAAATGTTACCATTTTCATGTTTTTGCATCTTCAGAAGCAACTTTTGGTATAAAGATTCTTCAGGCAGCTGTCTCAGTTTGATTCTAGTGCTTATGATTTAAGTTTTTTTAATTTTTAAGAAAACATAATTATTATTTTTGGATTTAATTTCTCAGCGGAAATAACTGTATATATTTTATTCCTTCCTGTATAGTTACTCGTGGACTTCAACATCTTTGATATTATATCCCATCAGTAACTAGCTCGTGGACTCTCGCCACCTATATGAAAGAAAACATAATTTATGTAAGAACTTACCTGATAAATTAATTTCTTTTATGGTGGCGAGAATCCACGATACCCACCCATTTTCTTGGGGTTATGAATTTTTGTATAAAGCACATTATTTATCCTGTTCCTCTT
>NW_026511095.1:0-2500 GCF_027579735.1 Bombina bombina | reverse complement strand
ATGGAGACACGCATAGGTGGGAGCACATGTTGCTCCCATTGCTGTGCCCTGTTGCTGGGAATATATCTTGTTGTCAAACATGAATACGTTGTTTGTAAGTGTAAATTTTAGCAGTTCAATCACAAAGTCAGTATGTTGCACCGCGCTCATGCCTCTCGTCGATAGGAAATGCTTGCAGGCCCTGAGTCCTACTTCGTGTGGGATTGATGAATACAGTCCCTCCACGTCAAGGGTGACAAGGATGGCATTCTCAGGGATCACCAGCCTGTCGATCTTTCGTAGGAAATCCGAGGTATCCATGATGTAAGATGGTAGGGTTATGAGGAAGGGTCTAAGAAAGGAGTCCACGTAGTTGCCCAGATTCTCGGTAAGGCTGCCTATACCTGCCACGATTGGTCTACCTGGTGGTAACAGAGCACCGGGACGATGTGAAATATAAGAACCAGAAAAGTAATGTTGCTAAACATTACGAACACATGCATGACAGTAATCCTGACTCTCTCTCCTTTATCGGTATAGATAGGGGTATAACCAACAATAGAGGGGGGGATAACGATAAAATTCTCCTCCAAAAGGAATGCAGGTGGATCTCAGTTTTGGGCACACAGCTTCCTGCAGGCCCTCAATGATAAATTGGATATGGCCTGCTTTTTATAATTGGATACTTTCTCTTGCGTCTTGCATTATAGTTGGCTAAATTCTGTTAATCATAAATCAATAGATGTTTGCAACATTAACATATTTATACTTTTCTTTTTTACATTTCTCAAAATATGCAATGTAAAGTAGGATATGTCCTTTTAATACTTTTTGTTTGAATATCGACACTTTGTGTCTTTTTTCCAATTGTTGATACTTTGTATATATCTGCAATATTTTCACCCGTCAGTAGAGGCGCATAACGACACTGCGTATAAATAGGGTGACAGGTGCACCCTGGATATCACGCCCTGACGAAGCCCGTTAAGCAACTTGGACGCACGGGTGAAACGCGCGTCGGCATAGGTCCAGCCGACCGGATCACGTGATGTGCGTATGAGGATCTCAAAGCAAAGAATCTGCAAACAAGTCCTGCGGTTTTCTACCAGGCACATTTAAAGCAAAGTCAGGATCAATACTCAGCATCTTTTGGCTTCCATGGTCATTGACTCACAGCTATTCGGCACGGCCGATTTGTCACTGAAGCTATCAGGTCGTATGGTTCCATATTGTTACTTGATTCCTTGCCGCTAACTGCATTAATCAGCTCTGGCTTATGTGCATGAATTTCGCACTTGGCAAACGCCACTCTGTCGAGAGGGGGCGCAGCTTTCTCTAGGAACTTACTAGGATTACAGTTTATCGAATAACAAATGGACAGACACATGCTTAATACTAACACATTCATCTGCTTCCCTGCATAGCATGCTATAACGCTATCTGCTTAAATGTGCTTATTAATACCTTGTCTGCAAAACATGTCATCCATACATGAAGATTGAAATGTTTTGTTCATTTACTTTTGTACATATCCTGAGGGCGTGTCTCCACTTGATCACTTAGATCCCATTACTCTACCTGCCCGACTGCTATACCTCCTGAGTGAGGTGTCGGATGCAGCAGGGTGTAGTTGATCTCTGGTATACGCTTCCCCTCTGGATATAATTTCTTCTATGTACAGATTGCAAGGTATGTTTGACTAGCATATCCCGCTTGTAATAAAGCTGTCATCACTTTCTTAGATCCCCTATTACGTTTTGACCTGCCCAGCAACTACCTCTTCACAGAGGTGCTGTGTGCAGCCGGGTGTAGGAAGTGTGACAGGCTTTACTTAAAGTCAGCTTTGTATTGTGCTGTATTTTTATATTTGGCAACTTGCTCCGCACATCCCCTGACCGGTCAGGTTCTGTCTATTGGACTCGTAAGGTCCCATAGTATTTAGTTTTCTTTTGATGAATATTACTGTTGCAAACTGATTTTGTACTTCACACACAGTGTATTTTGCCTATCCTTGCGGTGCAAGGGTGGAGGCAGGACTCCCGAATGCCATCTCCTCTACTACTTATATATACAAATTGTGCTAGTAAAATATTGATTATTTTCAAAAGAGTGCTGTTTCCCTGTCTTTTTTCAACCTGGTTATTTTCCAGGATGAGTTCTCTTGTTATATAACACATTATAATACTATATAAGGGCCTGCACCATATGTATTTATAAATTAAACAAGGACCGATTTGAGGTAACCCTGTACACTAGCCTATATATATATAGCATTTGCTTCTCTCCCGTATCTATTTCTCGATAATCTTTACATTTATACCAGGCTACTTAGGTTTATACCTTATTTCCCTGGTCTCCGGTGAGATAGATCCCCTAGCTAAGTAACCAGGTCTATCATACATTGCCCTGGAATAATTTAGGAGTAATTTAAGCATTCTGGATACCTTGCCTCCTGCTTTGAGCCGTGAGTTTTTGGCATAAGTATTACTGTACAAGACGCAATTAGAATGGCATTCACATT
>NW_026511094.1:0-86668 GCF_027579735.1 Bombina bombina | reverse complement strand
TAATCTATTACTCAAATTGTGCTCATGATTTGCTAAAAAGTGTGCACAATTTACTAAATCGTACACACATTTTTAGTAAATCATGCACACGTTTTAGTAAATCATTTTACACAATTTATGGTTTTCTGAGCTGGCACAGTGCCTGAGTGCATGGGGCATATGCTCCATATACAGTAAAATCTACAACCTTTACAAGAAGCATCTGTGTTAATACATGTGTTTTACAAACATACCTGTATTCAAAACTATAATGCAGTCGTGTGGATTTTAATTTTAAGTGTTTTGTCTCTTTAAATTTACATGAACACTCACCTATTTCATCCCTCTAACAGTTTTTGTCAGTAAACTTGATAGATTTATTTATTATAGTTTTTAAACATTTTATTCAAGCAAGGCTTATGCCTCCACTTGTTTCTCAGATGCTCAAGAAAGATTGATTGTGCTCGGGCTGCTGATGAGAATCATTGGTTGTGGAGTCGCAATGGAAAGTGCATGTCAATTGAGAGCGCCAATCCAAGTAACATGAGCAGCATAACACTAAACAAGGTAAGCAGTGACATTTGTTATTGTTCAAATAAAGATATTATTGTTTAAAGGAACATTTTCAGGCTGTACACAGATAAAATCTGAGCAAGAAAGCATGGATAACCTTTTTTTTTAAAAAATAAATGAAATGGTCATTAAAGTCAATTTTATATATTTTTAGCTTATATAATTAAAGGGATACTGAACCCAGGAAAATTATTTCATGATTCAGATAGAGCATGCCATTTTAAGCATCTAATTTACTCCTATTATCAATTTTTCTTTGTTCTCTTTTCTCTTATTTAAAAAAGCAGGAATGTAAGCATAGGAGCCGGCCCATTTTTGGTTCAGCACCCTGGATAGCGCTTGCTGATTGATGGCTACATTTAGCTTCCAGTCAGAAAGCACTGCTACCCAGGTGCTGAACCAAGGAGTAAATTAGAAAGTTCCTTAAAATTGCATGCTCTATCTGAATCACGAAAGAAAACATTTTGGTTTATTATCCCTTTAAGCATTGAAGGGCACATAAAGAGTAAATGTTTTAAAAGCATTTAAAGTGATGGTAAAGTATAACCTAGTGCTTTAAATACAGTGGTAGAGTTTTTATATTTACACAGACATTTATATAATTATTTTTATTTATTTTAACAAACTCACATATTCCTTAGCCTCTGTCGGTATTATTAGCCTTCTCCATTATCTGCATCAGGAAGAAGACTAGACTTTTTCACCGAAGTCTGAAAATCCTCCATAACAGATGTATGGGTACTAAATAGGCATGTGCATTACACAGTTTCGTTAGCTGCTAAATGCAGAAGAAGGCGGACGGTCGCAACATTCTGCTCTTTTCAAAGACATATTTCTAAGATCTGGATTTGCACGGATATTAGTGTGATGCACTTTCACAAGAATAATTCCGGCTACAAAATGAGCCGAATGCTGTGAGTGGCCGCCACATTCAGCAGCTAAATAAACTGACAAACACACATGCCTAGTACTAAACATAAGAAACCCTGCTTATTATTTATTTTTATTTTTAAAATAGAATGTACCAGATTTATTTAAAAGGCCATTGACAACCTTTATTTTTTTTACAATGGTGCTTGTCCCCACGCTCCCTAAAGAGGCTAAAAAGCAAATTCTGTAGCCTACTAAAGCGGCAAATCAAATAGCTGGTTTAGGCAGTTGGAAGTGTTTTAAAATTGTAGGTTACAGATTTTGCTTTTCCGTTTCTCTATTAAGCGTGAGACAATGTAACATTTTTACACAAAAGCAAGAGTCGTTTAATGTCCAGTTGTAGTTATGTACTGTATGTATTTCCTGCACATCTAGTGCACCAATAACAGGAGGTATATGTGTGTAGCCACCAATAATAGCTAGCTACCAGTAGTGCATTTCTGATCCTGAGCCTACCTAGGTATGCTTTTCAACAAAGGATGTCATGAGAAAAAATACATTTAATAATAGAAGTAAATGGCTGTATCGAACACTGAAATTTACAGGAAATATGTGTTTCTATGCAGGGCACTATATCATTTGCCTACTGGATAGGTCACACATCTATATTCTATTACCCCCCCCCCCCCCATACATGGACATCCATTAGTATTTAATATATATAGAACAAATATTATAATACTTTGTTTTGTACTTTGTTTCTTTAATTTGCACAAGCAAATGTAATATATAAACTGGTGCTGACTTTCTTTTTCTCCCATCAGCCTAAATATTAGTTAATTATTTCATTCATTCCTAGTTAGTTTTATTATGGAGTTCTAATCAAGCTTTTAACGTGCCTTACCTTTTTGGCTTCTTGCAAATGTTCAGAGAAATTGTTTTATCTTTGGGTTATGTTATCTTGAAAGGGATTAGACCGTTGATCTTTTTTTATAAATTTGTTTAAGTAACAAAGTAACATAAATAATTTATTTCATGAATATTTAGCTGAATGCAGATATTCTCTTGAAAGACTTTTCATCATAAATTAATGGTGCAAATTAAAAAAAAAATATTTATTTGAATGATCTTTATCTCCCCAAGAACCAAGATGTACAGTATTAAAGGTACAT
Source organism: Bombina bombina (assembly GCF_027579735.1). Taxonomy (NCBI): domain Eukaryota; kingdom Metazoa; phylum Chordata; class Amphibia; order Anura; family Bombinatoridae; genus Bombina; species Bombina bombina. The sequence goes on along the minus strand of NW_026511094.1, from coordinate 84,074 downwards.
TAAGCAACTCTTGCATTTGTGTAAAAATTAAACGTTTTTATCCAAAATTCAGCAAATTGCTAAACCAGCTATTTGATTTGCAGAATTCATAGTTTACTTTGTTGCCGCTCTAAAAACTATTGGAAAAGCACCATTTTTACACAAAAGCGTAAGGTGGTTAAAGTACAGTGAAATTGCATGATTCAACAAATTCATAATAAAAAGGCAATGCAATAACAATTCAGTTTCAAACAAGCAGTTGATTTTATTTTTTTCAAACAAATTGACATTTCCTTTTCTATCCTCATCTAATCACAGACTCCTATACATATATACACTGTGCACATGCTCGTGGTAAAGTGGAACTGTTTTTCAGAATATCTGAATCATGAAAGTTTCATTTTGACTTTTAAAAAGTATGAATGGTAGTAATTTCCTGGCAAAAGTGCATCAGGTTAGTGGACACTAACATTTGTCATGTGTTCTGCATTCAGGTGACGCTATCTTTGGCACCTACAATTACGTTAAAAGACGAGGACGGGTTGATGTGTGAGTTTGGAGACGTAAAGTCCTTTGCAGTTCTGGAAGAAGATGGGACTGTTTCTTGCCCTCCCCCTACTATTATTCCACCCACCCAGAAAGGAAAAGGTAAAAGCATGGTTATGCTTAGTTTTGCTTTTTTGGGCTCATTTTATTATATCATTGGCATATCAGTATTATATAGCTGATATTTCTATTTCAGTTTTCACACTAATCAACTTTAACATGAGTTTGTCATTTTTGTACCGTTATACAAATTCAGAATGCTTGATTTATCTTTAAAATTTGCACTGAGCAAACTTACACCAGTAAAAATTGTAATTGCAGTTACAGCATAAAACGATGCAGTTTTTGAAAGTTTTGGTGTTTCTTTTCTGTTGTACTCACAAATTGTATTCTTGTTTTCTAGATAGCGTTAATGTGACAGTCAGTCTGTACTTTGAAAGAAAAAGGACTTTTTTTGCCAATTTTTCATACCCGTTTTATGACTGTAAAGAAGCGATGTATCTCTCGGAAAACCTACCGTGAGTATTTACCATTTTTATTATATATATATATATATATATATATATATATATATATATATATATATATATATATATATATATATATATATATATATATATATATATAAAATAAACAAAAAATCGTATATTTACTGTGCATGTGCTTTACACTTGCAGATGCATTTCTTGTGTAACCAGCCAGTGGAACTGTCAGTGGGACTTGCACAATCACAAATGTGAGGAGTCTGCACCAAAAGAAAATGTTCTCAAACAAAACATGGTAAGACGCATGTCACACGTTTATTTTACATAGTTGCAGCTTTACATAAAAATCCACCAATAATATTACTCACATTTATGGAAGTCTATAAACAATCTTTCATGTGTTTAACCACTTCATGCCTGGGCAATGAATTGCCAATGCGATCACGTGATTTCAAGTCCGAGATTGGATCATGTTGGACTACCTACAATGCTGGGCAACGCACCCCAGTCTAATTTATCCTTTTACATAGGATGTTGTAAAAAGGGCGTTATAAACCAGCGCTGTTAGAGCGGAATGAAACATCCTAAGGGTGTTAATTGGTTAATGCACGGTAAAGCATTTACATTTTTATGTCATTTGTGTCCTTGGTTGATGGTTGGAAGGTAAAAACATAATAAATGCATATGTTTATTTACCATTCAAAGCTATCAAATCTATAGTAGTATATGTAAAATGACTGCTCTCTAACAATATCTCTTGTTTATAAAAGAGCACATTTTAAACAGGTTAAACATATTTTTAGTGTATGAAAAGACATGAAACACCCACATTTCTCCAACATTGGTGTGTCCGGTCCACGGTGTCATCCATTACTTGTGGGATATTCTCCTCCCCCACAGGGAAAGGCAAGGAGAGCACACAGCAAGAGCTGTCCATATAGTCCCTCCCAGGCTCCGCCCCCCCAGTCATTCTCCTTGCCGCTCTGAACAAGTAGCATCTCCTGGGGGATGGTGAGGAGTTTGTGGTGTTTAGTTGTAGTTTTTTATTCTTCTATCAAGAGTTTGTTATTTTAAAATAGTGCTGGTATGTACTATTTACTCTGAAACAGAAAGAGATGAAGATTTCTGTTTGTGAGAGGATTATGATTTTAGCAGCAGTTACTAAAATCGTTTGCTGTTTCCACATAGGACTGTTGAGATGAAGTAACTTCAGTTGGGGGAAACAGCAGGCTCTTCTGCTCAAGGTATGACTAGCCATATTTCTAACAAGACTGTGTAACGCTGGAAGGCTGTCATTTTCCCCTCATGGGGATTGGTAAGCCATTTTCTTAGTCTCAAACAGAATAAAGGGCTTATTATGGGCTATAAACTGGTAGACACTTTTAGGGGCTAAATCGATTGCTTTATTTAAGTATTATATGCAGTTTGAAGTAGTATTTCACACTTTTATAACATTGGGGAACGTTTTTAGCACCAGGCACTTGTTAAGACACCTTCCCAGTCAGGAAGGGCCTTTCTCTGTAGTAGGCAGAGCCTCATTTTCGCGCCATTACTGTGCAGTTAATTTTGAGTTCAGTACATGCAGCTGCATGTGTGAGGGTCTGGAATCCACTAAAAACGTTCCTAGAAGGCTTCATTTGGTATCATATACCCCCATGGGATTGGTGAAGTTGCAGAAAAGGCTGTGGCTGGGACTGTAAGGGGGTTAAAATTAAAAACGGCTCCGGTTTCCACATTTTAAGGGTTAACAGCTTGAAAATTGGAGTGCAATACTTTGAATGTATTAAGACACTGTGGTGAAAATTTGGTAAAGATTGGATAATTCCTTCATAGTTTTTCACATATTCAGTAATAAAGTGTGCCCTGTTTAACATTTAAAGAGACAGTAACGGTTTTGTTTTAAAACGGTTTTTGTGCTTTATTAACCAGTTTAAGCCTGTTTAACATGTCTGTACCTTCAGATAGATCATGTTCTGTATGTATGGTAGCCAATGGGGTTCCCCCTTCAAATATAGTGTGATAATTGTGCCATTGCGTCCAAACAAAGTAAGGACAGAACTGTCACAAATTGTAAAGTTGCCCAGGATGATTCCTCAGATGAAGGAAGTAGACATAGTTCTACATCATCTCCTTCTGTGTCTATACCAGTTATGCCCGCGCAGGCGACCCCTAGTACTTCTAGCGCGCCAATGCTTGTTACTATTCTAAACAAATTTCTCAGAGTGCCATCGTTACCTACAATCCAGGAGGGTCAATTTATGACTACCGTGGATCTAAAGGATGCGTATCTGCATATTCCTATCCACAAAGATCATCATCAGTTCCTAAGGTTCGCCTTTCTGGACAAACATTACCTATTGTGGCTCTCCCATTCGGACTAGCCACTGCTCCAAGGATTTTCACAAAGGTGCTCGGGTCCCTTCTAGCGGTTCTAAGACCCAGGGGCATTGCAGTGGCACCTTACTTGGACGACATCCTAATTCAAGCGTCGTCTCTTTCAAAGACAAAGGCTCACACAGACATTGTTCTAGCCTTTCTCAGATCTCACGGGTGGTAGGTGAACATAGAAAAAAGTTCCCCGTCTCCGTCAACAAGAGTCCCTTTCTTGGGAACAATAATAGATTCTTTAGAAATGAAGATTTTCCTGACAGATGTCAGAGAGTCAAAGCTTCTAAACGCTTGTCAAGTTCTTCACTCTGTTCTACGGCCTTCCATAGCTCAGTGCATGGAAGTAGTAGGGTTGATGGTTGCAGCAATGGACATAGTTCCTTTTGCGCGAATTCATCTAAGACCATTACAACTGTGCATGCTCAAACAGTGGAATGGGGACTATACAGACTTGTCTCCAGTGATTCAAGTAGATCAGAAGACCAGAGACTCACTCCGTTGGTGGCTGACTCAGGATCACCTGTCCCAGGGAATGAGCTTCCGCAGACCAGAGTGGGTCATTGTCACGACCAACGCCAGTCTATTAGGCTGGGGCGCGGTCTGGGATTCCCTGAAAGCTCAGGGTCTATGGTCTCGGGAAGAGTCTCTTCTCCCGATAAACATCCTGGAACTGAGAGCGATATTCAATGCTCTCCGGGCTTGGCCTCAACTAGCAAAGGCCAGATTCATAAGATTCCAATCAGACAACATGACGACTGTTGCTTACTTCAACCATCAGGGGGAACAAGGAGTTCCCTGGCGATGAGAAAGGTGACCAAGATCATCAAATGGGCGGAGGATCACTCCTACCACCTGTCTGCGATCCACATCCCAGGAGTGGAAAACTGGGAGGCGGATTATCTGAGTCGTCAGACCTTTCATCCGGGGGAGTGGGAACTCCACCCGGAGGTGTTTGCCCAGTTGACCCAATTATGGGGCATTTCAGACATGGATCTTATGGCGTCTCATCAGAACTTCAAAGTTCCTTGCTACGGGTCCAGATCCAGGGATCCCAAGGCGACTCTAGTGGATGCATTAGTGGCGCCTTGGACTTTCAACCTAGCTTATGCGTTTCCACCGTTCCTTCTCATTCCCAGGCTGGTAGCCAGGATCAAACAGGAGAAGGCCTTGGTGATTTTGATAGCTCCTGCATGGCCACGCAGGACTTGGTATGCAGACCTGGTGAATATGTCATCGGCTCCACCATGGAAGCTACCTTTGAGACAGGATCTTCTAGTACAAGGTCCATTCGAACATCCAAATCTAGTTTCTCTCCAGCTGACTGCTTGGAAATTGAACGCTTGATTTTGTCTAAGCGTGGGTTTTCGGATTCTGTGATAGATACTCTGGTACAAGCCAGAAAACCTGTGACTAGAAAGATTACCATAAAATATGGAAAAGATATATCTGTTGGTGTGAATCCAAGGGATTCTCATGGAGTAAGATTAAAATTCCTAGGATCCTTTCCTTTCTCCAAGAATGTTTGGATAAGGGATTATCAGCGAGTTCTCTAAAAGGACAGATTTCTGCTTTATCTGTCTTGTTACACAAACGACTGGCAGCTGTGCCAGATGTTCAAGCTTTTGTTCAGGCTTTGGTCAGGATCAAGCCTGTTTACAGACCCTTGACTCCTCCCTGGAGTCTAAATTTGGTTCTTTCAGTTCTTCAAGGGGTTCCGTTTGAACCCTTACATTCCATAGATATCAAGTTGTTATCTTGGAAAGTTCTGTTTTTGGTTGCTATTCTTCTGCTAGAAGAGTTTCTGAATTATCTGCTCTGCAGTATAATCCGTCCTATCTGGTGTTCCATTCAGATAAGGTTGTTTTGCGTACTAAACCTGGTTTCCTTCCAAAGGTTGTTTCCAACAAGAATATTAACCAGGAAATAGTTGTGCCTTCTTTGTGTCCGAATCCAGTTTCAAAGAAGGAACGCTTGTTACACAATTTAGATGTAGTCCGTGCTTTAAAGTTCTATTTAGAAGCAACAAAGGATTTCAGACAAACGTCTTCTCTGTTTGTAGTTTATTCTGGCAAGAGGAGAGGTCAAAAAAGCTACTGTTACCGCTCTTTCCTTTTGGCTGAAAAGCATTATATGATTGGCTTACGAGACTGCCGGACGGCAGCCTCCTGAACGAATCACAGCTCACTCTACTAGGGCTGTGGCTTCCACATGGGCCTTCAAGAACGAGGCTTCTGTTGATCAGATATGTAAGGCAGCGACCTGGTCTTCTCTGCACACTTTGTCCAAATTCTACAAATTTGATACTTTTGCTTCTTCGGAGGCTATTTTTGGGAGAAAGGTTTTGCAAGCCGTGGTGCCTTCTGTTTAGGTAACCTGATTTGCTCCCTCCCTTCATCCGTGTCCTAAAGCTTTGGTATTGGTTCCCACAAGTAATGGATGACACCGTGGACCGGACACACCAATGTTGGAGAAAACAGAATTTATGCTTACCTGATAAATTACTTTCTCCAACGGTGTGTCCGGTCCACGGCCCGCCCTGGTTTTTTAATCAGGTTTAAAGAATTTCTTTCTCTATACACTACAGTCACCACGGCACACTATAGTTTCTCCTTTTTTTCTCCTAACCGTCGGTCGAATGACTGGGGGGGCGGAGCCTGGGAGGGACTATATGGACAGCTCTTGCTGTGTGCTCTCCTTGCCTTTCCCTGTGGGGGAGGAGAATATCCCACAAGTAATGGATGACACCGTGGACCGGACACACCGTTGGAGAAAGTAATTTATCAGGTAAGCATAAATTCTGTTTTTTTCTTATGGGGGTCAGACAGAGCATACACTTTCTTCTGTTAAGTGTGATCAGTCCACGGGTCATCATTACTTCTGGGATATTACTCCTCCCCAACAGGAAGTGCAAGAGGATTCACCCAGCAGAGCTGCATATAGCTCCTCCCCTCTACGTCACTCCCAGTCATTCTCTTGCACCCAACGACTAGATAGGATGTGTGAGAGGACTATGGTGATTATACTTAGTTTTATATCTTCAATCAAAAGTTTGTTATTTTAAAATAGCACCGGAGTGTGTTATTACCTCTCTGGCAGAGTTTGAAGAAGAATCTACCAGAGTTTTGCTATGATTTTAGCCGGAGTAGTTAAGATCATATTGCTGTTCTCGGCCATCTGAGGAGTGAGGTAAACTTCAGATCAGGGGACAGCGGGCAGATGAATCTGCATAGAGGTATGTAGCAGTTTTTATTTTCTGACAATGGAATTGATGAGAAAATCCTGCCATACCGATATAATGTCATGTATGTATACTTTACACTTCAGTATTCTGGGGAATGGTACTTCACTAGAATTACACTGTATGAAATACATAAAGCTGTTTAATAACTAGAGATTATGTTTAACGTTTTTGCTGGAATGTAAAATCGTTTTCATTTGCTGAGGTACTGTGTGAATAAATGTTTGGGCACTATTTTTCCACTTGGCAGTTGCTTAATCTGTTTTTCTGACAGTTTCTGTTCTCCCTCACTGCTGTGTGTGAGGGGGAGGGGCCGTTTTTTGGCGCTTTTACTATGCATCAAATATTTCAGTCAGCAACTCATTGTATTCCCTGCATGATCCGGTTCATCTCTACAGAGCTCAGGGGTCTTCAAAACTTATTTTGAGGGAGGTAATTTCTCTCAGCAGAGCTGTGAGAATTATAGTTTGACTGAGATAAAAAACGTTTATTCTGTAATTTGTTTCCTGCTTTCAGAATTTGTTATCTTTGCTAATGGGATTAAAACTTTGCTAAAGTTGTGTTGTTTACAAGGATTGAGGCTATAACTGTTTCAATTTATTAATTTTCAACTGTCATAGATCTTCTGTGCTTCTTAAAGGCACAGTACGTTTTAATATTATTCTAATTGAATTGTATTTCCAAGTTGCAAGTTTATTTGCTAGTGTGTTAAACATGTCTGATTCAGAGGATGATACCTGTGTCATTTGTTGCAATGCCAAAGTGGAGCCCAATAGAAATTTATGTACTAACTGTATTGATGCTACTTTAAATAAAAGTCAATCTGTACAAATTGAACAAATTTCACCAAACAACGAGGGGAGAGTTATGCCGACTAACTCGCCTCACGTGTCAGTACCTACATCTCCCGCTCAGAGGGAGGTGCGTGATATTGTAGCGCCGAGTACATCTGGGCGGCCATTACAAATCACATTACAGGATATGGCTACTGTTATGACTGAGGTTTTGGCTAAATTACCAGAACTAAGAGGTAAGCGTGATCACTCTGGGGTGAGAACAGAGTGCGCTGATAATATTAGGGCCATGTCAGACACTGCGTCACAGGTGGCAGAACATGAGGACGGAGAACTTCATTCTGTGGGTGACGGTTCTGATCCAAACTGGATTCAGATATTTCAAATTTTAAATTTAAACTGGAAAACCTCCGTGTATTACTAGGGGAGGTGTTAGCGGCTCTGAATGATTGTAACACAGTTGCAATACCAGAGAAAATGTGTAGGTTGGATAAATATTTTGCGGTACCGACGAGTACTGAGGTTTTTCCTATACCTAAGAGACTTACTGAAATTGTTACTAAGGAGTGGGATAGACCCGGTGTGCCGTTCTCACCCCCTCCGATATTTAGAAAAATGTTTCCAATAGACGCCACCACAAGGGCAAACGGTCCCTAAGGTGGAGGGAGCAGTTTCTACCTTAGCTAAGCGTACCACTATCCCGGTGGAGGATAGCTGTGCTTTTTCAGATCCAATGGATAAAAAATTAGAGGGTTACCTTAAGAAAATGTTTGTTCAACAAGGTTTTATATTGCAACCCCTTGCATGCATTGCGCCAATCACGGCTGCAGCGGCATTCTGGATTGAGTCTCTGGAAGAGAACATTGGTTCAGCTACTCTGGACGACATTACGGACAGGCTTAGAGTCCTTAAACTATCTAATTCATTCATTTCGGAGGCCGTAGTACATCTTACTAAACTTACGGCGAAGAATTCAGGATTCGCCATTCAGGCACGCAGGGCGCTGTGGCTAAAATCCTGGTCAGCTGATGTTACTTCTAAGTCTAAATTGCTTAATATACCTTTCAAAGGGCAGACCTTATTCGGGCCCGGGTTGAAAGAGATTATCGCTGACATTACAGGAGGTAAAGGCCATGCCCTGCCTCAGGACAAAGCCAAAGCCAAGACTAGACAGTCTAATTTTCGTTCCTTTCGTAATTTCAAAGCAGGAGCAGCATCAACTTCCTCTGCACCAAAACAGGAAGGAGCTGTTGCTCGCTACAGACAAGGCTGGAAACCTAACCAGTCCTGGAACAAGGGCAAGCAGACTAGGAAACCTGCTGCTGCCCCTAAAACAGCATGAATTGAGGGCCCCCGATCCGGGATCGGATCTAGTGGGGGGCAGACTTTCTCTCTTCGCCCAGGCTTGGGCAAGAGATGTTCAGGATCCCTGGGCGCTAGAGATAATATCTCAGGGATACCTTCTGGACTTCAAATACTCTCCTCCAAGAGAGAGATTTCATCTGTCAAGATTGTCAACAATCCAGACAAAGAAAGAGGCGTTTCTACGCTGCGTACAAGAGCTCTTGTTAATGGGAGTAATCCATCCAGTTCCACGATCGGAACAGGGACAGGGGTTTTACTCAAATCTGTTTGTGGTTCCCAAAAAAGAGGGAACTTTCAGACCAATCCTGGACTTAAAGATCCTAAACAAATTCCTAAGAGTTCCATCGTTCAAGATGGAGACTATTCGGACAATTTTACCTATGATCCAAGAGGGTCAATACATGACCACTGTAGATTTAAAAGATGCTTACCTTCACATACCGATTCACAAAGATCATTATCGGTACCTAAGGTTTGCCTTCCTAGACAGGCATTACCAGTTTGTGGCTCTTCCATTCGGATTGGCTACAGCTCCAAGAATCTTCACAAAGGTTCTGGGTGCTCTTCTGGCGGTACTAAGACCGCGGGGAATCTCGGTAGCTCCATACCTAGACGACATTCTGATACAAGCTTCAAACTTTCAAACTGCCAAGTCTCATACAGAGTTAGTGCTGGCATTTCTAAGGTCACATGGATGGAAGGTGAACGAAAAGAAAAGTTCACTCGTTTCACTCACAAGAGTTCCCTTCCTGGGGACTCTTATAGATTCTGTAGAAATGAAGATTTACCTGACAGAGGACAGGCTAACAAGACTTCAAAGTGCTTGCCGCACCCTTCATTCCATTCAACACCCGACAGTGGCTCAATGCATGGAGGTAATCGGCTTAATGGTAGCGGCAATGGACATAGTACCCTTTGCACGCTTACACCTCAGACCACTGCAACTGTGCATGCTAAGTCAGTGGAATGGGGATTACTCAGACTTATCCCCTTCTCTGAATCTGGATCAATAGACCAGAAATTCTCTTCTATGGTGGCTTTCTCGGCCACATCTGTCCAGGGGGATGCCATTCAGCAGACCAGACTGGACAATTGTAACAACAGACGCCAGCCTTCTAGGTTGGGGTGCCGTCTGGAATTCTCTGAAGGCTCAGGGACAATGGAGTCAGGAGGAGAGTCTCCTGCCAATAAACATTCTGGAATTGAGAGCAGTTCTCAATGCCCTCCTGGCTTGGCCCCAGTTGACAACTCGGGGGTTCATCAGGTTTCAGTCGGACAACATCACGACTGTAGCTTACATCAACCATCAGGGAGGGACAAGAAGCTCCCTAGCTATGATGGAAGTATCAAAGATAATTTGCTGGGCAGAGTCTCACTCTTGCCACCTGTCAGCAATCCACATCCCGGGAGTGGAGAACTGGGAGGCGGATTTCTTAAGTCGTCAGACTTTTCATCCGGGGGAGTGGGAACTTCATCCGGAGGTCTTTGCCCAAATACTTCGACGTTGGGGCAAACCAGAGATAGATCTCATGGCGTCTCGACAGAACGCCAAGCTTCCTCGTTACGGGTCCAGATCCAGGGATCCAGGAGCAGTCCTGATAGATGCTCTGACAGCACCTTGGGACTTCAGGATGGCTTACGTGTTTCCACCCTTCCCGTTGCTTCCTCGATTGATTGCCAGAATCAAACAAGAGAGAGCATCAGTGATTCTAATAGCACCTGCGTGGCCACGCAGGACTTGGTATGCAGACCTGGTGGACATGTCATCCTGTCCACCTTGGTCTCTACCTCTGAAACAGGACCTTCTGATACAGGGTCCCTTCAAACATCAAAATCTAACTTCTCTGAAGCTGACTGCTTGGAAATTGAACGCTTGATTTTATCAAGACGTGGATTTTCTGAGTCAGTTATTGATACCTTAATACAGGCTAGGAAACCTGTTACCAGAAAGATTTACCATAAGATATGGCGTAAATACCTATATTGGTGTGAATCCAAAGGTTACTCTTGGAGTAAGGTTAGGATTCCTAGGATATTGTCTTTTCTACAAGAAGGTTTAGAAAAGGGTTTATCTGCTAGTTCATTAAAGGGACAGATCTCAGCTCTGTCCATTCTGTTACACAAACGTCTGTCAGAAGTTCCTGACGTCCAGGCTTTTTGTCAGGCTTTGGCCAGAATTAAGCCTGTGTTTAAAACTGTTGCTCCACCATGGAGTTTAAACCTTGTTCTTAATGTTTTACAGGGCGTTCCGTTTGAACCCCTTCATTCCATTGATATAAAGTTGTTATCTTGGAAAGTTCTATTTTTAATGGCTATTTCCTCGGCTCGAAGAGTCTCTGAATTATCAGCCTTACATTGTGATTCTCCTTATTTGATTTTTCATTCGGATAAGGTAGTCCTGCGTACTAAACCTGGGTTCTTACCTAAGGTAGTTACTAACAGGAATATCAATCAAGAGATTGTTGTTCCTTCTTTATGCCCAAATCCTTCTTCAAAGAAGGAACGTCTACTGCACAACCTGGATGTAGTCCGTGCTCTAAAATTTTACTTACAGGCAACTAAGGAATTTCGACAAACGTCTTCTCTGTTTGTCATTTACTCTGGGCAGAGGAGAGGTCAAAAAGCTTCCGCTACCTCTCTTTCTTTTTGGCTTCGTAGCATAATTCGTTTAGCTTATGAGACTGCTGGACAGCAGCCTCCTGAAAGAATTACAGCTCATTCTACTAGAGCTGTGGCTTCCACTTGGGCCTTCAAGAATGAGGCCTCTGTTGAACAGATTTGCAAGGCTGCAACTTGGTCTTCGCTTCATACTTTTTCCAAATTTTACAAATTTGACACTTTTGCTTCATCGGAGGCTATTTTTGGGAGAAAGGTTCTTCAGGCAGTGGTTCCTTCTGTATAAAGAGCCTGCCTATCCCTCCCGTCATCCGTGTACTTTTGCTTTGGTATTGGTATCCCAGAAGTAATGATGACCCGTGGACTGATCACACTTAACAGAAGAAAACATAATTTATGCTTACCTGATAAATTCCTTTCTTCTGTAGTGTGATCAGTCCACGGCCCGCCCTGTTTTTAAGGCAGGTAAATATTTTTTAATTTATACTCCAGTCACCACTTCACCCTTGGCTTTTCCTTTCTCGTTGGTCCTTGGTCGAATGACTGGGAGTGACGTAGAGGGGAGGAGCTATATGCAGCTCTGCTGGGTGAATCCTCTTGCACTTCCTGTTGGGGAGGAGTAATATCCCAGAAGTAATGATGACCCGTGGACTGATCACACTACAGAAGAAAGGAATTTATCAGGTAAGCATAAATTATGTTTTTTTAATTTTGTTTGTTGAAAAGCATACCTAGGTACATATAGTACTATAGTTCACGTGTCTTGGATACTACTTGGCAGCAAACACTGCTACCATCTAATTCTCTTGCAAATGTATAACATTTAGGCTTGTGCAGCAGGAAAGAATTTGGTTCGTCTGAATCTTTCAGAACAAATATTTGGAAAAATGTGTCTTTTCGAATATTTGACTGCTGCTCTATTCCTTATTCATTTTGTTTTAAATGAAACGAATATTGGATATTAATGAAACATTTTGTTTTTATTAAACAAATGTAAATGTTCCTTTGCTACAGGTCAAAAAGTTCACCTGTAGCATTATACTTACTTCTAGCCTGCCGGAGAGCCTCGCTAATCCTGACCCTTCTTCAAAGCCCCAGGCTGCACTTCTAGGAGACTTAGCGTGGCGGATCCCAGAGCTCTACGATCCGTTGTGCTAAACCTACTATTAGGGTACCCCAGGGCTGTGTGAAGGTCGGGATTAGCAAAGCTCCAGTGTGCTAGAGGTAAGTGTTTAACCCCTAAAGGTAATTTAAAGAAAACTAATGAATACTAACAAATTTGGACAGTATTTCTTTGTTTTCTTTAAATTTAGTTGGTGCATTCGTTCGGTTTTTCATTTCTTGAAAACGAAAGGAACATCAGTGTCTACGTTATGATTTCACAATCGTAATGAAACAAATGACCAAGCCCTAATAATATTGTTAAAAGTATTCTTAAAAAAATGATGCTATATAGTTCTCCAGACACAGGCAAGCTCCTGAGCCTACCTGCCTGCTACCAAACAAGGGATATAAAAAGAACAAAGTTAATTTGGTAATAGAAATAAATTAAGTTTTTTTTATTTATATTTGTCTGCTCTGTCTGAATCGTCATTTTAAGAGAAGCTGATTATCTTGTAACAGGGCATGTTTGTGCAATACTGTTCCATGGGATACGGATAGTAAGCAGATGTTGGCTGACAGTAGCATGCCCCATATGCTTACAAATACATTTTTTGTACATTATTATAGTTTAGTAAAAAACATAATACTTTCTAAAATGAAATCTTTTAGACCCAGCAAAGAAAAATGTCCTTTTTATAATGCACTTTTTGCAAAATATTGAAATACAAAGTATAGTTTGAAGGTCATAATATTATTAAAGGGGCATAAATTGCAATGTTTTCGTTAATGATAGAACATACATTTTTAATCAACTTTCCATTATCAATTTTGCTTTATAATCTTGGTATCCTTTATTGAAGTAGCAGCACACCAGTAAGCCAATGAAATAAACAAAAGGTTAAGGTGTTGCGTGTGATATCCTCTGTCCATTGCACTAGGAGCTTATGAAGAAGATTTGATGCAGCGTGGCTCACTTAAAGGAACACTGAACCCAATTTTTTTCTTTTGTGATTCAGATAGAGCATGCAATTTTTAGCAACTTTATAATTTACTCCTATTATCAAATGTGCTTCATTCTCTTGGTATTTTTATTTGAAAAGCAAGAATGTAAGTTTAGATGCCGGCCCATTTTTGATGACCAACCTGGGTTGTTCTTGCTGATTGATGGATAAATGCATCCACCAATAACAAGTGCTGTCCAGTATTCTGGACTTTCTTTTTCAAATAAAGATAGCAAGAGAACGAAGAAAAATTGATAATAGGAGTAAATTAGAAAGTTGCTTAAAATTGCATGCTCTATCTGAATCACAAAAGAAAAAATTTGGGTTCAGTAGCCCTTTAACCCCTTAATGACAACTGACGTACCAGGTACGTCCTGCAAAAACTAGCAGTTAGTGACAATGGACGTACCTGGTACGTCAGTTGTTTAAGAGAGTGCTGGAAGCGATCGCAATTGCTTCCAGCAGCTCTCAGGGTATTGCAGTGATGCCTCGATATGGAGGCATCCTGCAATACCTTTTAACAAGCCTCCGATGCAGAGAGAGCCACTCTGTGGCCCTCTCTGCACCGGTATCAATGGTGCAGTGTTCCGGGGGGAAGGGAAGCAAAGAGGCGGCAGCGTGCGGGCGCGGGCGTGCACGTGGGGCGCGCTCGCACGTGGGGCCGCGCGCGCATATTAGCCACTGACACCAATGAAAAAAAAAAAAGTTCAAAACATAAAAAAAAAAAATATATATATATATAAAAGGATCTTGGGGGGGGTTTGGGGGTATTGAGGGGGGGGGGCTGCTACACTACAGAAAAGTTTATAAATATTTTTGGGGGCAAAATTTATAAATATTTTTGGGGGCAAATTGGGTACTGGCAGACAGCTGCCAGTACCCAAGATGGCGGCAATTAAGTAGCAGGGAGGGTTATAGAGCTGTTTGGTGGGGGATCAGGGAGGTTGGGGGCTAAGGCAGGGCTCCATTACAGCAGAATACATTTTTTTTAAAAATAAAATAAAAAAAACTCCTTTTATTTAGTACTGGCAGACTTTCTGCCAGTACTTAAGATGGCGGGGACAATTGTGGGGTGGGGGAGGGAAGAGAGCTGTTTGGGAGGGATCAGGGGGTGGGATGTGTCAGGTGGGAGGCTGATCTCTACACTAAAGCTAAAATTAACCCTGCCAGCGCCCTACAAGCTACCTAATTAACTCCTTCACTGCTGGGCATAATTCACGTGTCGTGTGCAGCAGCATTTAGCGGCCTTCTAATTAACAAAAAGCAACGCCAAAGCCATATATGTCTGCTATTTCTGAACAAAGGGGATCCCAGAGAAGCTTTTACAACCATTTGTGCCATAATTGCACAAACTGTTTGTAAATAATTTCAGTGAGAAACCTAAAATTGTGAAAAATTTAAAGGTTTTTTTTATTTGCTCGCATTTGGCGGTGAAATGGTGGCATGAAATATACCAAAATTGGCCTAGATCAATACTTGGCGTTGTCTACTACACTAAACTAAAGCTAAAATTAACCCTACAAGCTCCCTACATGCTCCCTAATTAACCCCTTCACTGCTGGGCATAAAACACGTGTGGTGCGCAGCGGCATTTAGCGGCCTTCTAATTACCAAAAAGCAACCCCAAAGCCATATAAGTCTGCTATTTCTGAACAAAGGCGATCCCAGAGAAGCATTTACAACCATTTGTGCCATAATTGCAGAAGCTGTTTGTAAATAATTTCAGTGGGAAACCTAAAGTTTGTGACAAAATGTGTGAAAAAGTGAACATTTTTTTTAATTTGATTGCATTTGGCGGTGAAACGGTGGCATGAAATATACCAAAATGGGCCTAGATCAATACTTTGGGATGTCTTCTAAAAAAAAATATATACATGTCAAGGGATATTCAGGTATTCCTTACAGATATCAGTGTTCCAATGTAACTAGCGCTAATTTTGAAAAAAAAGTGGTTTGGAAATAGCGAAGTGCTACTTGTATTTATGGCCCTATAACTTGCAAAAAAAGCAAAGAACATGTAAACATTGGGTATTTCTAAACTCAGGACAAAATTTAGAAACTATTTAGCATGGGTGTTTTTTGGTGATTGTAGATGTGTAACAGATTTTGGGGGTCAAAGTTAGAAAAAGTGTGTTTTTTCCATTTTTTCCTCATATTTTATAAAAAATTTTATAGTAAATTATAAGATATAATGAAAATAATGGTATCTTTAGAAAGTCCATTTAATGGCGAGAAAAACGGTATATAATATGTGTGGGTACAGTAAATGAGTAAGAGGAAAATTACAGCTAAACACTAACACTGCAGAAATGTAAAAATAGCCATTGTCATTAAAGGGACAGTACACTGTAAAATTATTTTTCCATAAATGTATTTTAAATGACTTGTTATACCAACTGCAGAGTATAAAATATTTGAGAAATTGCATTTTCGGGTTTATTTGTGTATCTGAAGTAGCTGGTTTTGTGCTTTGAAACCACAGCCTATTACAATGGGTTGAGCTTCAGGTAATATCAGATCTCATTATGTTATCACTTTTATGTACACAGACTTGCTTCCTTACTTTATATTTGTCTGGAACACCAAAGCTCAATACATAGAGAGAACAATGGAAAATTATCATTTTATTACTTAACTATCATGCCCCCCACTGAGAGTGTAATCTATTCTGCTGGCTGTGTTTACTTAGGCTATTCAATAGCGTATACGCCAGTATCAAAATTTTCAGTATAGGTTGGGAAACCACAAGCTAAATCAGCTATTTCAAATGCTGAAATATGAGTAAAGGAGCTACTTGCAACCAATTTAATACACTCTATCAGGTAAAAAGGATCATTGGGAATAATTTAAAGGGGAGAAAGTTTTTGGGTGAACTGTCCCTTTAAGGGTAAGAAAATTGAAAAATGGTCCGGTCATTAAGGGGTTAAATAGGTGTCATGATACCACAAGGCACTTACTATGTATTGTTTACTTGATCTTATTTAATAAGCAGTATAAGATGAAGTCTGCCTTTCAGTTGCCCTGTTTAGAAGGAGATATGGGCTGTCACGTAGTTGGCTTTCTTTCAAATAGGATATAATTGTCTTCTTCTCAGTTAGTCTTGTTAAGAATTGGGTTTCATGTAAATCTACCACTAATCGGGCCTTATCTAGCAAGAATAAAAATAAAAAAAAGCCCTGTATCTCAATAGAAACAAGGGTGTGAGTGATGCATTGTTCTTGTGTATGATGTCTTCAGCTGCTCAGCATGGAATGATATGTGTGCTGCTCAGATGGTCTTTAGTAGCAGTTTGGCATACTGAGATATTCTTACTTAGAAAGGGGTATGAGGTAACCTGTCACTCACGAAACCCAACATTTTTCTTTCACGATTTAGACAGAGCATGCAGTTTGAAACAACTTTCTAATTTACTTCTATTATCAAATTTTCTTCACTCTCTTGGTATCATTTGTTGTAAAGCAGGAAAGTAAGCTCAGGAGAATGCACGTACCTGGAGCCCTGATTTGCAAAAATGTAATACATTTGCAAGAGCACTACATGGCAGCACTATTTTCTGCTATAAATTGCGCAAGACACCTACCTAGACATCCCTTTAACAAATAATACTATGGGAATTAAGCAAATTTGATAATAGAAGTACATTAAATTGTTTGCTCTGTCACAAAATCATTTTTTGGTTTTCATTTCTCTTTAATTGGATTTTGGAAGGGGCAATGCTATGCTGAAGTGGGTCTGTTATTTGTAGTGAACCATTCTGATATTCATTTTCATCATTTTATGGAAGCATGTATGATCTGTGTCCAAGTTTATCTTAGGCCGAGGATCTGTTATTCAATTAGTCTTGTTGTATGTTGATTAGTTGGACTTTAGATACAATAGTTAATGTAATCTGCAACTTAATTCCTGATGGAATTTTGATAACATTAAAAGTTCTTTTAATGCTATCAAAATCAGTCTTTGGGCTACATTTACCATCCTTACAGGCAGACAGGTTCGCAATCTTCAATTGCGATGTTTCATCACATGGCAAAATTTACATTGCACGAGAGGTTTCTTGTGCAATGCCGCCCCCTGCTCCAGCGCAACCAATTGCGCTAGAGCAGGGCATGCCAATCACCCTGAACGAGCGAGTATCGGGGTGATTGATCTCACCGCCTCTGAGATGGGAGAGAGGAAAAAGAAGCAGTTTCTACTTTTTAAATATGCGGCAGCTGGTTCGCTTATGCAGACGTGCTCCACATAGCCGAAAAAGCTGTGAATTCAGCTTCATAAATCTAATCCTATGGATTTTGATGCGGGTCTCAGCATATTTGGATCATGGTACAAAGGAGTACCTAACATAATAAGTGTGTAGTGTATTGCAGACATTATTATTTGATTTACAGGGGAATAAATTCTACTGCAGCTAAAATATGGTGTTTTAACTTTTTAACTGTATTGTGTATTAGAAAGTTTATCACTTAAATAGACATAAAACCCAATATTTTTCTTTCATGATTCAGATAGAGCATGCATTTTTAAACAACTTTCCAATTTACTTCTATTATTTAATTTGCTTCAGTCTCTTAAAATCCTCTATTGAAAAGCATATCTAAATAGGTTCAGTAGCTGCTGATTGGTAGCTACACATCGATGCCTGGTGTGATTGGCTAACTCGTGCATTGCTATTTCTTCAGCAAAGAATATCTGAAGAATTAAGCAAATTAGATAACAGAAGTAAATTGTAATGTTGTTTAAAATTGTATTCTCTATGTGAATCATAAGAGAAAACTTTTGGGTTTCATGTCCCTTTAACCAGCCAAGAAGGTGTCCTATGCAGGAAGGCACCCTAGGCAGTTGCCTACATTTGCCTAATGGAAAATCTGCCACTAACCAGACATCTTATAAAGTTTATACAGGCAGAATATACTGAGTGTGCTCTGCAATCTTAATAACACCTTGCGAGATTCACCAGTAAAGTAATTTATGTGCCAGTCAGCCAAAGATGCCATAGGCACAGGATACACTTAGCAATGCAATGAACAATGCGGATTTGTAATATACACACATTCTTACTTGTACTGAAAACACTGTTTATGAAAATAAAACTGGAAGCTGCAAATGGTGGAAAATGAACTGTTTAAAAATATACATCACTGAAATGCTGTTACACATCTGGTTATGACACCAAAGCTAGAACTAAATGTAACTTTCTAAGCAAGGGTCAGTGGCACCACATGGTTTTCTTATTAGTTTTGTACATTGTTAATTCACTCTCTTTGGGTTATTCTGCAGTGATTTTCCAGAAATCAGGCATTTAGTTTACATTTTAATCTTTTCTTGTAACGCGACATCTGGTAATTGGTATGGG
This sequence comes from Bombina bombina, assembly GCF_027579735.1. Classification (NCBI taxonomy): domain Eukaryota; kingdom Metazoa; phylum Chordata; class Amphibia; order Anura; family Bombinatoridae; genus Bombina; species Bombina bombina. The sequence continues at coordinate 65,208 of NW_026511094.1, read as the reverse complement.
CTTATGAGTCAGTCTATAAAGTGTGTGCACAGGGATAAAGAATTGGTTATTGGATAGTCTGGTATCATGTGTCTGTACTGGGCAATGTGGTGCACATTATTTTTTGTTATATGCTAATCGAATTGAAACTTGAATCCTATGTTTTGCTGTATTGAAATGTTATATTTTAGCAGCTTTGGTTCCAGTTCTTTATTTTTACATTGCTGCATCTAAAATAATGTATTTTCTTTCCTATGGCATGGAGAGTCCACAAAACATTCTAATTACTAGTGGGATATTCACTCCTGGCCAGCGGGAGAAGGCAAAGAGCACCCCAGCAAAGCTGTTAAGTATCACTTCCTATAACCCCCAGTCATTCTCTTTGCCTCTGTCAAGGGAGGATGTGTGAAGATATTTAATCCTTTTATGGGTACTTTTCCCTGCAAGCAAGGATTTGGGGTTATGCTGTGTCCATGTCAATCTCTTTAGTAAGAGTAATGGTGGCTTTTAGCAGTTAGTAGTACGGCGAGGTGGTCTTTGCTTAAAACTTCTAACAACAATGCTACCCTTTGTAGAAAGCCAGGGTTGTTTACTCTGTTCTTTCTTTGTCTATGGGTCCCTGACAGCTGTGGAGACATTTGTCACAATTTAGAAAGAATGCTCTGCCTATCTGCAACATCCACAGGTAAGTGCTTTCCCCTCGAGGTTAGAAAGTACCAGTACTCCAAGGGTTAATCTTTCTGTGGATTTTTTATTTTCTGGGTTAGCTCTGATTGCACAGATCCTAAGATCGTTTTTAGGTATTGTTACTTTGCTGGGGTCACTGCACATATTTGGGATTATAAGGCTGTTTGCGCTTTATCAGAATTTATTTGGGGTATTGTTTACTTTATTTAGTGCTTTTTGGTCAAATGGTTAATTTGCAAGCCAGTAATTTTTGTCTTTTAAATTTCGCAGCGTTTTTATATTGGCACAGTTTTTATTTTCTTAGTGCGGTCAGGTGACCGGTTTTATTCCGCACTTCCACTTTTTGTTACGGTTCAGTGCGGAGTTTGGAGAGATGGTTGTGGATGTTTTCACTGTTGCTCCTGCTTGTATCTGATAAAACGGTCCTGTATTTGACGAATGCTAGTGGGATCCGTCCTAAGGAGTGGTAAGCCCTCAGCAGTGCTAAAGGTATTTTGGTGCTGTTTCATATTTAAACCATATTTTTTGTTTTTTTCTGGTGGCTTCCAATTACCGATCAGTTATGGATTCTAATGTGTTATAGACTCTAATGATAAGGATGGGTCTTTTGAGAAATGATTGTTTTGCTTAGAGGCAAAAGTTTTTCCTCCTGAGCAATTTTGTTCCACTTGTTTAAATATGACTTTATTATATAAAGATAAAATAGTTCTTTCTGAGCATTCTGTCTCTCAGGATAGTGCTGTCCCAGCTATGCCTCAGCCTTCCTTGGTACAGGAGGGTCACTAAATGTCCTAAGTTTCACATGCAGTGCCCAGCGGTTCCTCTCATCAACCTCCTGGGGGGGTTTATTTACCTAGGGATTTCGCTACGCATATTACTTCTGCTGTTTCAGCAGCTTTGTCAGCTTTTCCAAAGGTTGCTGGTAAGCACAAGAGGAAATCTAAAAATGTTGATGTTAAGGGTTCTGACTCCGCTAAAGCTGCATTAGTCAGTTTGTCTCAGTTATCTGATGAGGATAATTCCTCAGTGGCTTCTGAGGGAGAATTGTCAGATTCTGATTCTGTAGTAACCAATTCTATAGATTCAGAAGAGATTAATTTCAGATTTAAGTTAGAACACCTCAGTGTTCTTTTAAAGGAGGTTCTTGCTACTTTGGAAGAATCAGATTAATCTGTCACAGAGAATCCAAAGTGGTCTAGTAAACTTAATAGGGTATATGATGAACCCTCGTTTGTGAAAGTGTTTCCAGTTCCAGACCGTATAGCAAATATCATTACTCAGGAATGGGATAAACCAGGGATTCCTTTTCCCTGTCCCCTGTTTTTAAAAAGATATTTCCTGTTGCTGACTCTATTCATGACTCATGGCACACAGTACCTAGGGTAGAGGGAGCTATCTCTACTCTTGCCAAGAAAACTACTATTCCTATTGAGGATAGTTGTTCTTTCAAGGATACCATGGATAAGAAGCTTGAGGCTTTTTTGAAGAAAATGTACATTCATCAGGGATTACAGTGGCAGCCTGTTGCTAGTATTGCTACAGTTGCAGGGGCAGCATCTTATTGGTGTGATGATTTATCTAATCTTATCTTAGGAGAAACCACTTTAGAGGAGATCCAAGACAGGATCAACGCTCTTAAGCTTTCCAATACTTTTATTTGTGAAGCCAATATGCAAGTTATTAGGTTGGATGCTAAGATTTCTGGTTTTACTGTTTTAGCTTGCAGGGCTCTGTGGTTAAAATCTTGGTCTGCAGATGTCTCATCCAAGTCCAAGCTTGTATCTTTGCCTTACAAGGGTAAAACCTAGTTTTGTCCAGGTCTGGCTGAAATAATTTCAGAAATCACAGATGGAAAGGGTTATTTTCTACCTCAGGATAAAAAGAATAGGCCTAAGGGTTGCCAAAATTCAAATTTTCGTTCCTTTCGTAACTTTAAGGGACAAAAGTCTTCCTCCTCCTCTTCCAAGTCGGAACAATCCAAATCATCTTGGAGGTCCAGTCAGCCTTGGAATAAAGGAAAATAAGCCAAGAAGCCTTCCGCTGATTTTAAATCAGCATGAAGGGTCTGCCCCTGATCCTGTGTTGGATCAAGTAGCAGGCTCTCTTTTTTTCTGGCAGGCTTGGAAATGCGATGTTCCGGATATTTGGGCCATAGAGACTGTTTCCCACAGTTACAGAATAGGATTCAAATTTTGTCCTCCTAGAGGCAGGTTCCTTCTGTCAAGGTTATCTGTGAACCAGATAAAGAGAGAGGCCTTCTTAAACTGCGTAGAGGACCTATCTTCCCTGGGAGTAATTGTTCCATTTCCTCTAGAGGAACAGGGTCTAGGATTCTATTCAAATCTTTTTGTTGTTCCCAAAGAGGAGGGCACTGGGGTCTATAGTCTCTAAACCAATTCCTCAGGGTCCCGTCCTTCAAAATGGATACCATCCGTTCCATTATTCCTTTTGTACAGGGCGGTCAGTTCATGACGACCATAGATTTGGAGGACACGTGTCTTCATGTTCCCATTCACAGGGATCATTACCAGTATCTGAGGTTTGCCTTACTGGTCAAACATTTTCATTTTTTTGCTCTTCATTTAGGCCTTGCTACAGCTCCCAGAATTTTCACAAAGGTTCTGGGGGCTCTTCTGGCAGTGGTCAGGTTCCAGGGCATTGCTGGGGCACCTTATCTGGATGACATTTTAGTTCAGGAGGCATCTTTTCATCTTGTAAAATCTTATTCAGAGATGTTGTCTATTCTACGTTCCTACGGTTGGAAAGTGAATCTGGGAAAGCGTTCCCTTGTTCCAAATACAAGGGTGTGTTTCTTAGGAACAATTATAGATTCCCTGTCCATGAAGATTCTTCTGACGGACGTCAGAAAATCCAAACTTCATGCTTCTTGTCTTTCTCTCCAGTCTGCTTTTCGTCCATCTGTGGCTAAATTCATGGAGGTGATTGGTCTGATGGTTGCCTCCATGGACATCATTCCTTTTGCTCGGTTCCATCTAAGACCCCTGCAACTATGCATGCTCAGTCAATGGAACGGGGATCACTCAGATCTCTCGCAGAGGATAAATCTTGACTATCCAACAAGAGTCTCTCTCTCATGGTGGATTTCACAGGATCATCTGTCTCCGGCACATGCTTCCTGAGGCCTTCCTGGGTGATTGTGATCACGGACACCAGCTTGTTGGGCTGGGGGGCAGTTTGGGGTTCCTTAAAGGCACAGGGTTTGTGGACTCCGGAGGAGTCATCTCTTACAATAAACATCTTGGAATTTTTTTAAGCTTTGTTAGCTTGGCCTCATCTAGCTTTGCTCCGCTTTATCAGATTCCAGTCGGACAACATCACCTCGATGGCTTACATCAATCACCAGGGAGGAACTTGGAGTGCCTTGGCAATGAAGGAGGTGTCTTGAATTCTCCAGTGGGCGGAGTCTCACGATTGCCATTTCTTTGCCATCCACATGTCCAGGGGTGGACAACTGTGGCAGATTTTTTGAGTAGACAGACCTTTCATCCCGGGAGTGGGCTCTCCATCCGGGGATTTTCTTAAATATAACCCTCAGGTGGGGGTTCCAGAGTTGGATCTGATGGCGCCTCGTCAAAACGCCAAGCTTCCAAATTACGGTTCAAGGTCAAGAGATCCTCAAGCTGTTCTAATAGACGCTCTGGCTGTTCCTTGGAACTTCAATCTAGCATACCTGTTTCCTCCGTTTGCTCCGTTTGCTATCCTTCCATAAGTAATTGCTCGCATCAAGCAGGAGAGAGCTTCTGTGTTTCTAATAGCTCCTGCATGGCCTTGCAGGATCTGGTTCACAATGTCATCTCTTCCGCCTTGGAGGTTGCCTTTCAGGAAGGACCTTCTACTTCAGGGTCCTTTTCTTCATCCAAATCTGGTTTCTCTGAAGCTGACTGCTTGGAGATTGAACGTCTAGGTTTGGCCAGACGTGACTTCTCTGAGAAAGTCATAGATACTATGCTTCAGGCTCGTAAACCGGTTACAGAATTTACCATAGGGTAAGGTGTAAATACCTTCATTGGTGTGATTCAAATGGTTTTTCTTGGAGCAAAGTAAGGGTTCCACGAATTTTGGCTTTTCTTCAGGAGGGTTTAGAGAAAGGTTTGTCAGTCAGTACTTTGAAAAGTCAGGTTTCTGCACTGTCCTTTTGCATAAATGTCTGGCAGTTCTGCCAGATTTTCAGTCTTTTGTTCAGGCTTTGGTCAGAATCAGGCCCATGTTTAAACCTGTTGCTTCTCCTTGGAGCCTTAACCTTGTTCTTAGAGTTTTGCAGCAGGCTCCGTTTGAGCCAATGCATTCTGTTAATATTAAATTATTATCTTGGAAGGTTTTGTTTCTTCTTGCTATTTCTTCTGCTCGCAGAGTTTCTGAACTTTTGGCTCTGCAGTATGATTCCCCTTATCTTATTTTTCATGCTGATAAGGCGGTCCTCCGTACTAAGCTGGGGTTTCTCCCTAAGGTAGTGTCGGATTGCAATATTAATCAGGAAATTGTTGTTCCTTCTTTTTGTCCTAATCCTTCTTCCCAGAAGAACGTCTTTTGCATAACTTGGGTGTTGTGCGTGCTCCTAAATTCTACCTTCAAGCAACTAAAGTTTTTCGACAGATTTCTGCCCTGTTTGTTGTTTCCTCTGGTAAACGTAGGGGTCAGAAGGCCACTTCTACTACCCTTTCTCTCTGGTTGAGAATTGTTATCCGGTTAGCTTATGAGACAGCTGGACAACAGCCTCCTGAGAGAATTACGGCTCATTCCACTAGAACTGTTTCTTCTTCCTGGGCTTCAAAAATGAATCTTCAGTGGAGCAAATTTGCAAGGTGGCCACTTGGTCCTCCATTCATACTTTTTCCAAACTCTACAAATTTGATACTTTTGCCTCGGCTGAGGCTTCTTTTGGAAGAAAGGTTCTTCAAGCTGTGGTGCCTTCTGTTTAGGTTTGCCTGGCTTGTTCTCCCTCCCTTTCATTCTGTGACCTCTAGCTTGGGTATTGGTTCCCACTAGTAATTGGAATGTTTCGTGGACTCTCCATGCCAAAAGAAAGAAAACAAAATTTATGCTTACCTGATAAAATGTATTTATTTCCGGGAATAGAGAGTCCACGACCCGCCATTTTTTTGCATCAGGCGGTAGTTTTTCTTTATAAACCTCAGGCACCTCTATGTGTTATCTTCTTTTTCCATTTTCTTTCGGCCAAATGACTGGCGGTTATGGGTAAGGGAAGCGATACTTAACAGCTTTGCTGGGGTGCTCTTTGCCTCCTCCTGCTGGCCTGGAGTGAATATCCCACTAGTAATTAGAATGTGTTGTGGACTCTCCATGCCCGGAAATAAATTTATCAGGTAAGCATACATTTTGTTTTATTTCACTGTTTAGTCATTTTACACCCCTGTGCAAAAACTATTTTAGCTTTATATTTACAGCTTTTAAACATCAATATTAGTGGTTTGTGTTTTTGTTGTTAGAAGGTACCTACACAGATCATACTTTTATATTTTTTTTTTGTTAATAACTTTAGTTTGCAGAAATAATTTAGGGTAATTTTCTATGGCACAAACCGTAAACAACACCATTTAAGTCACTTAATTTATAACATGCATTTTTTGGTTTATCTTCACAAAACACCAAAATGTAGGATTTTTTTTTTGTCTCCTTGCACCATCTTGCAGTTTATGAAAAAATAATAATCTGGAGCTAACATATATAACTATATACATATAGGATAAGTGTTGCATGACTTTCTAGGTTATTTAGGGCCTGAGATATGGCCCGCTGAAGCTGCCCCTCCCAGCACAATGCTAAAGAAAATAAAGGACCTGTTATTTCTTCCTTATTGTTTGACTGATGATCACACAAGATCACTTTTATTGTTAGAGGGTACCTTTCTTCCACTATACTAAAGAGGAATATGACATAACAGGCCTTTTTGTTGTTGTGCTTTTTGTTTTGTTTTTTATAGGGATGATACTATGCTAAAACATTATATAATAAATTAATATTTTTTTTGTTTTTTTTTTTATGCTGGTGGAGATGTCTCACTTTACCAGGAGATGTATCTGGTGAGCTGTCCTGATCAGCAAGTGAGCAATTTAGACTTAAAGGGACATAATACTCATATGCTAAATCACTTGAAAGTGATGCAGCATAACTGTAAAAAGCTGACAAGAAAATATCACCTGAGCATCTCTGTGAAAAAGAAAGATATTTTACCTCACTATTTCTTCAGCTCACCAAAGCAAGTGCTGTGTAAACAGTTATACTTCAGCTGCCGTCCAGCTGCAAGTTGAAGAAAAAAAAAAACAGCATTAGCAGTGCTGAGGTAATGCTTTGCCTTTGCTGTGAAATAAAACTTACTTAAACTGAATAGGAAAATAACATGGCTGTGTCTGCACATGCCAGATACACACTCCCAAGCTTGTCCTGGGACAAGTATCCTGACTGGCTGCTTAAAGTCTCATTACAGTGGGGTGTGGATACTTAGGAAATTTGAGGTAAAATGTCTTCCTTTTTTACATAGAGATGTTCAGGTGATATTTTCTAGTCAGCTTTTTACAGCTATGCTGCATCAGTTTCAAGTACATATATATATATATACACATCTTACTTATATTACTGATCATAAATATGTGTTTTTTTTATTAAAAAATAATAATTTACAAACTACCTTATGACGTTTGCCCCATCTAATCCTTAGCCACCCCCCACAGAAAAACAGTTTATGAATTTAATTTTGTATGAAGTGGTACAGCCCCTGAGAAGCCTGCCACACCTGCACCTTTTATCAGCCTATTCAGTGCTGGCTACAGATATACCACATATCTGGAACTCAAAAATATGAGCATATACGATCTTAAAACTCTTAATAGCATAAATAAAACGTCCCCTTTAATTCCTTTTCAATATTTATTATAATATTGTTTCCATATCAGTCAAATTTAACAGATAATGTTGCTTAATATAAACCTATTTTTTGTTACGTTTTGCTTGTTTATCTGAAGGGGTTTTTCGGTTAGTACTAATATGATACTATAAAGTAAGCAGTGAATCACAGAGCTATACTCCGTACAAGATTCATTGTTTCCATTTTGTGCATGTGTGTGTGCGCCAGTGAGGGAAGGATATGTCTACTCAGTGATGCCAGGCAGGCATCCATATTCATTAAAAATCATGCGTACAAAACAATGGCGCTGTCAGCAGCTATGTAATTGGCAGACCTGTCCACTGAAGAAAACCTTGAAAAAAGAAAAAAAACAGTGCAGCCACAGGGTATGAAAGAGGGTGAAGGGAGGATTCAAAGGTAAATTTTTGGGTGTTAATATTGCAGTTAAAGCTATAGCAGGGATTATTAATATCTGTTAAAATTACTATCCTTTTAGGTGTAAGCCGTGCACTTAAATTACTTTTCTGCATTTTTGAATATCAGTTTAAATGGCTTTAACTTAAAGGGACAGTGGACACCAATTTTCATATAACAGCATGTAATAGACACTACTATAAAGAAGAATATGCCCAGATGCTGATCTAAAAATCCAGTATAAAACCTTTTAAAAAAACTTACTTAGAAGCTCCTAGTTTAGCACTGTTGATGAGGTTAGACTGGGACACCCAGTGAAAGGGGCTGGGAAATAAGGAAGAGCAGACACTCCTCCCTTCCCTGCATATGAAAAGACCCATTTGCCCAGAGATGGGGAACCTTGGCACTCCTGATGTTTCAGAACTAATTACCCATGATGCTTAGGCACTCTGAAGTCCAGTTGAGCATCATGGGAAATGTAGTTCGGAAACATCTGGAGGGCCAAGGTACCCCATCCCTGCATTAGACAAACAGGAGCCAGCTTAAATCTGTAGACATCGGTATACATCTAAAACTTTGAGGCTTGGTTAGGAGTCTGAAAATTAGCACAATGTTATTTATAAATAAGCAAAACTATACATTGTTACAAAAACACTCCCGGATAGGCTATATAAATGGATCTACAAAGCATTTATGCAAAGACAAATCTAGTGTAAAATGTCCCTTGGAATTAAAATCAAAACATTTATATCATGCGTATGAAAGAACCCTATTAGAACAGATGAAATATATTTAAATGCATTTTCCATGAAAGTTTTAAATTAATGCCATGGTGCCAAAAAATGACTTCAAACATTATGGGTTGGATTATGGGTTATTTTGGGTGTGGCTTCACTCAAAGAATAATGCACATTCTGGTATTACAAGTAGATAGTTAAAGGGACATAAATCCCCCAAAAAAATATTCTTTCACAAATCTGATAGAACATACAATTTAAAATAACTTTCCAATTTACTTCGATCATCACATTTTCTTGTTATCCTTTGTTGAAAAACAGGAAGGTAAGTTCAGGAGTGTGCCCGTGTCTGCATCCCTATATGGCAGCAGTTTTTCAACAATCTTATACAAAAGCAAGAACACTAGATGGCAGCTCTATTTCCTGTTATGTGGTACTGCAGACATATCTAGATATGTTTATTATTATTATCAGGTATTTGTATAGCGCCAACAGATTCCGCAGTGCTAATCTCTCTTCAACTAGATATCTCTTCAACAAATAACACGAAAACAAAGCAAATTTGATAGATGTGAATTTGAAACTTTTTAAAAATTGTATTTTCTATCTGAATCATGAAAGAAAAATTTGAGGTTTCAGCCACGTTAAAGGGACATGAAACCCACATTTTTTTTCTTTCATGTTTCCATTAGAACATACAATTTTAAACAACTTTCCAATTTTCTTCTATTATCTAATTTGCTTCATTCTTATGGTACCTTTTGTTGAAAAGCATATCTAGATAGACTCAAGCTTGGAGCTAGCTTCTGATTGGGGGCTGAATTTGTATGTTCATTTTCATTGGCTTTACAAATGTGTGCAGCTAACTCCCAAGAGTACATTGCTGCTTCTTCAATAGAAGATAACAAGAGAATGAAGCAAAATTGACAACAGAAGTAAATTGGAAAGTTGTTTAAAATTGTATAATCTATCTGTATCAGGAAAGAAAACTGTTAGGTTTCGTGTCCCTTTAAGTTTTAAACCTGTGCGCAATTTAAAAGCACTGAATATTACAGCAGTATTTTTTGAACACATGAAGAATTTCTTGTGCACCGTTGGCTTGGCGCTCGAGCTATACCCTACGAGAATTTCACTGCTCCCCCACAGTAGTCTATTATGTGTGGTATTTAGGACACCCTGCTGGCTGACATGCAGACGCACACACTAGACTTATATGTATGATATTTATTGTTAGGTATAAATGTCCCAATATCATTTGCTTATTTCATTTATATATTGTGTGATGTCTAACACTTCTTTACAACTGCTTTTTCCTCCTAATTACTACAGAGACCTTTATATTTTATTTTTTGTCGCTATTGACCATAAGATAAACAATATATTTCAGGAAGAAGACTGTCCACAGTTTTTTCAGCCTGATCCATCTATTATTCCCATGGATCGTAAGACTACAATAACATTTCAAGGAAAAAATCTTGATATCTATAAGGTAAATATTTATTTTTATTTATTAGTTATTTTTATTACAAATTGAAATAATCTTTTAGGAAATGGGTCAAAGGCAAATAAAAAAAAAGATAAATATAATTTAGATATACAGACCAACCTGTTAACTTTAGTACTAAGTATTCATTCTTGTTTATTTTTGTTATGTAGTGAAGCTTAATTTTATCAAGCTTTGTATTGACCATAACCTCTTCTAGTTGAATCCTAATGGATTGTAATGTACTACACTGGTATTCGGTGTGCATACTTCCTATGTTAATCACACGCATTTGCTAATAACCGTTCATTTGATACTCTAACACTGCCCCCTCTCAAAGATTTTAGCACATTTTTGAACTCTCCTTTCTCACCAGTTATAAGGGCTCCCAATATCACATGGTCGCTATGCAAGCCAATCATAATTTCTAGGTTTAATAAGTATATTTATTTAGATAATTTTTGATCATTTCTGCTGTTTGATAGATATAGCAAAACAATGTTAAGGGCGTATTGATATTGCTCAATAACAGAGAGAGACAATTAAGTCCATCCAGTTTTCTGAATTATCTTAATGGGACATTAAACTCTAAATAAATGCTAAATAGAATGATGCATTCAGAGAAAAGATTAGTCTGAGAATAACATAAATATGTATTTTTTAAAGTTTCGTTAGTTGTGTAAATATTGACAAAATAAGTGTAAAGTTTTAGTGTCTATAAAACAATGGGAGCTGCCATGTTGTAACTTAGGTTACCTTCTCTGCTGTGGCCGATTAGGGACCATTATAAATAGGTCACTAGAGTGTGCAACAGTGTTCTGCACTTCTATTTCTAATAGAAACTGAAAATTTCACAATTTCAGAATGGAATTACAGGAAAGGGGGACAAAATAAATAATCAAAGTATATTGTAGAGGTTTTTTTATATACAGTTTATCATTTTAAATTACCTTCTCAAAGTGTTTAATGTCCCTTTATGATAGACAATATAATTAATTAGTTCAACAAGCAATACAAACTACAGTTTTAAAATCCTTGTTTATACACATTAGAGATGGGTATTATTTCCTATAACCAATTTAATTAAAACAAATCCATCATAAATCATGTTTAACCCCAAGTCATTCCCTCTCTAAGCTATAAAGTACTTTATTAAACAAATGCAATAGAATACTTCACCAAATAATAAGGATGCACTTTTTTACTGCATGTGAATAAAACTTCAGAGATTCTGTATAAAAATATAGTTCTTTGCAGTTTCATTAAAAAACCCATAAGGTCATTAAAATTATGTTAATATCGGTATTTCAGTTTGAAAACTTTATTATAAATGTATTTCTTCTCCATTTTGTCCATAAAAAGCCATTGTATTCTTTGGTACATTATCTCTGTTTCTTGAGTAAATGGTTCTTACAATGGGCTGCTAAGTTTTATTTCTGTGTCTTCATTTAGCTGACTGAATTGTTAATGCTTCTGAATTTCTTCAATACAGGATCTAACTTTTACAGCAGGAAATGATGAACGTGGCTTTAACACCGCCGTTATGGAAAATAGCGGCAGTTTCTCAATTCATGTCCCAGAGGTACAGTTTACTGTCAGTTTTAACTTCTAATAATTTGGACTTGGAAATTAATTAATCTTGTACCGACTATTACAAGTGAAAGATAAATTTCTACATTATGTTTAATTATTTGTTATATGTGTGTGTGTATATATATATATACAGTGTATATATATATATATATATATATATATATATATATATATATATATATATATATATATATATATATATATATAGAGAGAGAGAGAGAGAGAGAGAGAGAGAGAGAGAGAGAGAGAGAGAGATATGTGACACCTTATTTGAAAGAGGACATGATTCATTCTCTGAGGGCCTGAATGTCTCACTAGGTTGAAGGTAATCACTATAAAATGACTAAATACAGTGATTACCAGTGGAGAAAAAAAAAGTGCCTGAAGTATGGTTAAAAGGGTAGCTATAACAAAGGCCCAATCACAAGGATGCCTAATTTAAAAGGTTCTCCTATCAAATAAAGGGTCGCTTTTCTATTAGTATGCAGGTGATCACCATTAAAAACGATGATTCAAATGTAAAACAAAGTTTTTCCCTTTCTTTCATGTAATTAGCAAGAGTCCATGAGCTAGTGACGTATGGGATATACATTCCTACCAGGAGGGGCAAAGTTTCCCAAACCTCGAAATGCCTATAAATACACCCCTCACCACACCCACAATTCAGTTTTACAAACTTTGCCTCCGATGGAGGTGGTGAAGTAAGTTTGTGCTAGATTCTACGTTGATATGCGCTCCGCAGCAAGTTGGAGCCCGGTTTTCCTCTCAGCGTGCAGTGAATGTCAGAGGGATGTGAGGAGAGTATTGCCTATTTGAATGCAGTGATCTCCTTCTACGGGGTCTATTTCATAGGTTCTCTGTTATCGGTCGTAGAGATTCATCTCTTACCTCCCTTTTCAGATCGACGATATACTCTTATATATACCATTACCTCTGCTGATTCTCGTTTCAGTACTGGTTTGGCTTTCTACAAACATGTAGATGAGTGTCCTGGGGTAAGTAAATCTTATTTTCTGTGACACTCTAAGCTATGGTTGGGCACTTTGTTTATAAAGTTCTAAATATATGTATTCAAACATTTATTTGCCTTGACTCAGAATGTTCAACATTCCTTATTTTTCAGTCAGTCAGTTTCATATTTGGGATAATGCACTTCAATTAATCTTTTTTTTTTTTTTTTTTTTTCTTACCTTCAAAAATTTGACTATTTTTTCCCTGTGGGCTGTTAGGCTCGCGGGGGCTGAAAATGCTTCATTTTATTGCGTCATTCTTGGCGCAGACTTTTTTGGCGCAAAAAATTATTTTCCGTTTCCGGCGTCATACGTGTCGCCGGAAGTTGCGTCATTTTTTGACGTTATTTTGCGCCAAAAATGTCGGCGTTCCGGATGTGGCGCCATTTTTGGCGCCAAAAGCATTTAGGCGCCAAATAATGTGGGCGTCTGATTTGGCGCTAAAAAATATGGGCGTCGCTTTTGTCTCCACATTATTTCAGTCTCATTTTTTTCATTGCTTCTGGTTGCTAGAAGCTTGTTCTTTGGCATTTTTTCCCATTCCTGAAACTGTCATTTAAGGAATTTGATCAATTTTGCTTTATATGTTGTTTTTTCTCTTACATATTGCAAGATGTCTCACGTTGCATCTGAGTCAGAAGATACTACAGGAAAATCGCTGTCTAGTGCTGGATCTACCAAAGCTAAGTGTATCTGCTGTAAACTTTTGGTAGCTATTCCTCCGGCTGTTAATGCAGATAATATTTCCTTTAGTAAAGTACCATTGCCTGTTGCAGTTCCTTCAACATCTAAGGTGCAGAATGTTCCTGATAACATAAGAGATTTTGTTTCTGAATCCATAAAGAAGGCTATGTCTGTTATTTCTCCTTCTAGTAAACGTAAAAAATCTTTTTAAATGAACATCATCATTCTGATTCTGATGACTCTTCTGGTTCAGAGGATTCTGTCTCAGAGATTGATGCTGATAAATCTTCATATTTATTTAAAATGGAATTTATTCGTTCTTTACTTAAAGAAGTACTAATTGCTTTAGAAATAGAGGATTCTGGTCCTCTTGATACTAATTCTAAACGTTTAGATAAGGTATTTAAATCTCCTGTGGTTATTCCAGAAGTTTTTCCTGTTCCTAATGCTATTTCTGCAGTAATTTCCAAAGAATGGGATAAATTGGGTTTCTTCTGTTATGTGTGATCAGTCCACGGGTCATCATTACTTCTGGGATATTATCTGCTCCCCTACAGGAAGTGCAAGAGGATTCACCCAGCAGAGTTGCTATATAGCTCCTCCCCTCTACGTCACCCCCAGTCATTCTCTTGCACCCAAAGACTAGATAGGAGGTGTGAGAGGACTATGGTGATTATACTTAGTTTTTATAACTTCAATCAAAAGTTTGTTATTTTACAATAGCACCGGAGCGTGTTATTACTTCTCTGGCAGAGTTTGAAGAAGAATCTACCAGAGTTTTTCTTATGATTTTAACCGGAGTAGTTAAGATCATATTGCTGTTTCTCGGCCATCTGAGGGAGGTAAAAGCTTCAGATCAGGGGACAGCGGGCAGTTGAATCTGCATTGAGGTATGTAGCAGTTTTTATTTTCTGAATGGAATTGATGAGAAAATCCTGCCATACCGTTATAATGACATGTATGTATACTCTACACTTCAGTATTCTGGGGATGGTATTTCACCGGAATTACTCTGTAAAAGTACATTAAACCTTTTAATAGGTATTTAATTCATGTTAAACGTTTTTGCTGGAATGTAGAATCGTTTGCATTTCTGAGGTACTGAGTGAATAAATATTTGGGCATTATTTTTCCACTTGGCAGTTTGCTTGTTTTGATTATGACAGTTTCGTTTCTCTCTCACTGCTGTGTGTGAGGGGGAGGGGCCGTTTTTGGCGCTCTTTGCTACGCATCAAAAATTTCCAGTCAGTTACTCTTGTATTTTCTGCATGATCCGGTTCATCTCTAACAGAACTCAGGGGTCTTCAAACTTCTTTGAAGGGAGGTAGATTCTCTCAGCAGAGCTGTGAGACTTATGTAGTGACTGTGTTTTAAAACGTTGCTCTGTGATTTTTATGTTTAAAATTTAATTAGTGTTACTTTACTAATGGGAACAAACCTTTGCTAACAAGTTGTGTTGTTTTTTAAAGAGTGATGCTATAACTGTTTTTCAGTTCATTATTTCAACTGTCATTTAATCGTTTAGTGCTTCTTGGAGGCACAGTACGTTTTTGTTAAATAAGATTGTAACCAAGTTGCATGTTTATTGCTAGTGTGTTAAACATGTCTGATTCAGAGGAAGATACCTGTGTCATTTGTTCCAATGCCAAGGTGGAGCCCAATAGAAATTTATGTACTAACTGTGTTGATGCTACTTTAAATAAAAGCCAATCTGTACAAATTGAACAAATTTCACCAAACAGCGAGGGGAGAGTTATGCCGTCTAACTCGCCTCACGTGTCAGTACCTGCGTCTCCCGCCCGGGAGGTGCGTGATATTATGGCGCCTAGTACATCTGGGCAGCCATTACAGATAACATTACAAGATATGGCTACTGTTATGACTGAAGTTTTGGCTAAGTTACCAGAACTAAGAGGCAAGCGTGATCACTCTGGGGTGAGAACAGAGTGCGCTGATAATTCTAGGGCCATGTCTGATACTGCGTCACAGCTTGCAGAGCATGAGGACGGAGAGCTTCATTCTGTAGGTGACGGTTCTGATCCAAGCAGATTGGATTCAGATATTTCAAATTTTAAATTTAAATTGGAAAACCTCCGTGTATTACTAGGGGAGGTCTTAGCGGCTCTTAACGATTGTAACACTGTTGCAATACCAGAGAAAATGTGTAGGTTGGATAAATACTTTGCGGTACCGGCGAGTACTGACGTTTTTCCTATACCTAAGAGATTAACTGAAATTGTTACTAAGGAGTGGGATAGACCCGGTGTGCCGTTCTCACCCCCTCCAATATTTAGAAAGATGTTTCCAATAGACGCCACCACACGGGACTTATGGCAAACGGTCCCTAAGGTGGAGGGAGCAGTTTCTACTTTAGCTAAGCGCACCACTATCCCGGTGGAGGATAGCTGTACTTTTTCAGATCCTATGGATAAAAAATTAGAGGGTTACCTTAAGAAAATGTTTGTTCAACAAGGTTTTATATTGCAACCCCTTGCATGCATCGCGCCGATTACGGCTGCGGCAGCATTTTGGATTGAGTCTCTGGAAGAGAACCTTAGTTCCGCTACGCTGGACGACATTATGGACAGGCTTAGAGTCCTTAAACTAGTTAATTCATTCATTTCGGAGGCCGTAGTACATTTAACCAAACTTACGGCTAAGAATTCAGGATTCGCCATTCAGGCACGTAGGGCGCTGTGGCTAAAATCCTGGTCGGCTGATGTAACTTCTAAGTCCAAATTACTTAATATACCTTTCAAGGGGCAAACTTTATTTGGGCCCGGTTTGAAAGAAATTATCGCTGACATTACAGGAGGTAAGGGCCACGCTCTACCTCAAGACAAAGCCAAAGCTAAGGCTAGACAGTCTAATTTTCGTCCCTTTCGGAATTTCAAAGCAGGTGCAGCATCAACTTCCACTGCACCAAAACAGGAAGGAGCTGTTGCTCGTTACAGACAAGGCTGGAAACCTAACCAGTCCTGGAATAAGGGCAAGCAGGCCAGAAAACCTGCTGCTGCCCCTAAGACAGCATGAACCGAGGGCCCCCGATCCGGGACCGGATCTAGTGGGGGGCAGACTCTCTCTCTTCGCCCAGGCTTGGGCAAGAGATGTCCAGGATCCCTGGGCGCTAGAGATCATATCTCAGGGATACCTTCTAGACTTCAAATTATCTCCCCCAAGAGGGAGATTTCATCTGTCAAGGTTGTCAACAAACCAAATAAAGAAAGACGCGTTTCTACGCTGTGTACAAGATCTATTATTAATGGGAGTGATCCATCCGGTTCCGCGGTCGGAACAAGGACAAGGGTTTTACTCAAACCTGTTTGTGGTTCCCAAAAAAGAGGGAACTTTCAGGCCAATCTTGGATTTAAAGATCCTAAACAAATTCCTAAGAGTTCCATCGTTCAAAATGGAAACTATTCGGACAATCTTACCCATGATCCAAAAGGGTCAGTACATGACCACAGTGGATTTAAAGGATGATTACCTTCACATACCGATTCACAAAGATCATTACCGGTATCTAAGGTTTGCCTTCTTAGACAGGCATTACCAGTTTGTAGCCCTTCCATTCGGATTGGCTACGGCTCCAAGAATCTTCACAAAGGTTCTGGGTGCCCTTCTAGCGGTTCTGAGACCGCGAGGAATTTCGGTAGCTCCGTACCTAGACGACATTCTGATACAAGCTTCAAGCTTTCAAACTGCCAAGTCTCATACAGAGTTAGTTCTGGCATTTCTAAGGTCGCATGGATGGAAAGTGAACGAAAGGAAGAGTTCTCTCTTGCCTCTCACAAGAGTTCCATTCTTGGGGACTCTTATAGATTCTGTAGAAATGAAGATTTATCTGACAGAAGACAGATTAACAAAGCTTCTAAATACATGCCGTGTCCTTCATTCCATTCAACTCCCGTCAGTAGCTCAATGCATGGAGGTGATCGGCTTAATGGTAGCAGCAATGGACATAGTACCCTTTGCACGCCTACATCTCAGACCGCTGCAATTGTGCATGTTGAGTCAGTGGAATGGGGATTACTCAGATTTGTCCCCCACTCTGAATCTGGATCAAGAGACCAGAAACTCTCTTCTATGGTGGCTTTCTCGACCACATCTGTCCAGGGGGATGCCGTTCAGCAGGCCGGACTGGACAATTGTAACAACAGACGCCAGCCTTCTAGGTTGGGGCGCTGTCTGGAATTCTCTGAAGGCTCAGGGACAATGGAGTCAGGAGGAAAGTCTCCTGCCAATAAACATTCTGGAATTGAGAGCAGTTCTCAATGCCCTTCTAGCTTGGCCCCAGTTAAAGACTCGGGGGTTCATCAGGTTTCAGTCGGACAACATCACGACTGTAGCTTACATCAACCATCAAGGAGGGACAAGAAGCTCCCTAGCAATGATAGAAGTATCAAAGATAATTCGCTGGGCAGAGTCTCACTCTTGCCACCTGTCAGCAATCCACATCCCGGGAGTGGAGAACTGGGAGGCGGATTTCTTGAGTCGCCAGACTCTTCATCCGGGGGAGTGGGAACTTCATCCGGAGGTCTTTGCCCAAATACTTCGACGTTGGGGCAAACCAGAGATAGATCTCATGGCGTCTCGCCAGAACGCCAAACTTCCTCGCTACGGATCCAGATCCAGGGATCCGGGAGCGGTTCTGATAGATGCTTTGACAGCACCTTGGAACTTCAGGATGGCTTATGTGTTTCCACCCTTCCCACTGCTTCCTCGATTGATTGCCAAAATCAAACAGGAGAGAGCATCAGTGATTCTAATAGCGCCTGCATGGCCGCGCAGGACTTGGTATGCAGATCTAGTGGACATGTCATCCTGTCCGCCTTGGTCTCTACCTCTAAGACAGGACCTTCTGATTCAGGGTCCATTCAAACATCAAAGTCTAACTTCTCTGAAGCTGACTGCTTGGAAATTGAACGCTTGATTTTATCAAAACGTGGTTTTTCTGAGTCGGTTATTGATACCCTGATACAGGCTAGGAAGCCTGTTACCAGAAAGATTTACCATAAAATATGGCGTAAATACCTATACTGGTGTGAATCCAAAGATTACTCCTGGAGTAAGGTTAGGATTCCTAGGATATTGTCTTTTCTACAAGAAGGTTTAGAAAAGGGTTTATCGGCTAGCTCATTAAAGGGACAGATCTCAGCTCTGTCCATCTTGTTACACAGGCGTCTGTCAGAAAATTCAGACATCCAGGCCTTTTGTCAGGCTTTAGCTAGGATCAAGCCTGTGTTTAAAACTGTTGCTCCGCCATGGAGTTTAAACTTAGTTCTTAACGTTTTACAGGGTGTTCCGTTTGAACCCCTTCATTCCATTGATATAAAATTGTTATCTTGGAAAGTTCTATTTTTAATGGCTATTTCCTCGGCTCGAAGAGTCTCTGAGTTATCAGCCCTACATTGTGATTCTCCTTATCTGATCTTTCACTCAGACAAGGTAGTTCTGCGTACTAAACCTGGGTTCTTACCTAAGGTTGTCTCTAACAGGAATATCAATCAAGAGATTGTTGTTCCATCCTTGTGTCCAAATCCTTCTTCAAAGAAGGAACGTCTTCTACACAATCTGGATGTAGTTCGTGCCCTCAAGTTCTACTTGCAGGCAACTAAAGATTTTCGCCAAACTTCTTCCCTGTTTGTCGTTTATTCTGGACAGAGGAGAGGTCAAAAAGCTTCTGCTACCTCTCTCTCTTTTTGGCTTCGTAGCATAATACGTTTAGCCTATGAGACTGCTGGACAGCAGCCTCCTGAAAGAATTACAGCTCATTCCACTAGAGCTGTGGCTTCCACTTGGGCCTTTAAGAATGAGGCCTCTGTTGAACAGATTTGCAAGGCTGCAACTTGGTCTTCGCTTCATACTTTTTCCAAATTTTACAAATTTGACACTTTTGCTTCTTCGGAGGCTATTTTTGGGAGAAAGGTTCTTCAGGCAGTGGTTCCTTCTGTATAATGAGCCTGCCTATCCCTCCCGTCATCCGTGTACTTTTGCTTTGATATTGGTATCCCAGAAGTAATGATGACCCGTGGACTGATCACACATAACAGAAGAAAACATAATTTATGCTTACCTGATAAATTCCTTTCTTCTGTTGTGTGATCAGTCCACGGCCCGCCCTGTTTTTTAAGGCAGGTACATATTTTTTAAATTATAATTCAGTCACCACTACACCCTTGGCTTCTCCTTTCTCGTTGGTCTTTGGTCGAATGACTGGAGGTGACGTAGAGGGGAGGAGCTATATAGCAACTCTGCTGGGTGAATCCTCTTGCACTTCCTGTAGGGGAGCAGATAATATCCCAGAAGTAATGATGACCCGTGGACTGATCACACAACAGAAGAAAGGAATTTATCAGGTAAGCATAAATTATGTTATTTCATTTACTCCTTCTAAACGTTTTAAGCAATTATATCCTGTGCCGTCTGACAGATTAGAATTTTGGGACAAAATCCCTAAAGTTGATGGGGCTATTTCTACCCTTGCTAAACGTACTACTATTCCTACGTCAGATGGTACTTCGTTTAAGGATCCTTTAGATAGGAAAATTGAATCCTTTCTAAGAAAAGCTTATCTGTGTTCAGGTAATCTTCTTAGACCTGCTATATCATTGGCTGATGTTGCTGCAGCTTCAACTTTTTGGTTGGAAACTTTAGCGCAACAAGTAACAGATCATGATTCTCATGATATTATTATTCTTCTTCAGCATGCTAATAATTTTATCTGTGATGCCATTTTTGATATTATCAGAGTTGATGTCAGGTTTATGTCTCTAGCTATTTTAGCTAGAAGAGCTTTATGGCTTAAGACTTGGAATGCTGATATGGCTTCTAAATCAACTCTACTTTACATTTCTTTCCAGGGTAACAAATTATTTGGTTCTCAGTTGGATTCTATTATCTCAACTGTTACTGGTGGGAAAGGAACTTTTTTACCACAGGATAAAAAATCTAAGGGTAAAAACAGGGCTAATAATCGTTTTCGTTCCTTTCGTTTCAACAAAGAACAAAAGCCTAATCCTTCATCCTCAGGAGCAGTTTCAGTTTGGAAACCATCTCCAGTCTGGAATAAATCCAAGCCTGCTAGAAAGGCAAAGCCTGCTTCTAAGTCCACATGAAGGTGCGGCCCTCATTCCAGCTCAGCTGGTAGGGGGCAGGTTACGTTTTTTCAAAGAAATTTGGATCAATTCTGTTCACAATCTTTGGATTCAGAACATTGTTTCAGAAGGGTACAGAATTGGTTTCAAGATGAGACCTCCTGCAAAGAGATTTTTTCTTTCCCGTGTCCCAGTAAATCCAGTGAAAGCTCAAGCATTTCTGAATTGTGTTTCAGATCTAGAGTTGGCTGGAGTAATTATGCCAGTTCCAGTTCCGGAACAGGGGATGGGGTTTTATTCAAATCTCTTCATTGTACCAAAGAAGGAGAATTCCTTCAGACCAGTTCTGGATCTAAAAATATTGAATCGTTATGTAAGGATACCAACGTTCAAGATGGTAACTGTAAGGACTATCTTGCCTTTTGTTCAGCAAGGGCATTATATGTCCACAATAGATTTACAGGATGCATATCTGCATATTCCGATTCATCCAGATCATTATCAGTTCCTGAGATTCTCTTTTCTGGACAAGCATTACCAGTTTGTGGCTCTGCCGTTTGGCCTAGCTACAGCTCCAAGAATTTTTACAAAGGTTCTCGGTGCCCTTCTGTCTGTAATCAGAGAACAGGGTATTGTGGTATCCGGGCGAATGGTCTCTTCACCCAGAGGTATTTCTTCAGATTGTTCAAATGTGGGAACTTCCAGAAATAGATCTGATGGCGTCTCATTTAAACAAGAAACTTCCCAGGTATCTGTCCAGATCCCGGGATCCTCAGGCGAAGGCAGTGGATGCATTATCACTTCCTTGGAAGTATCATCCTGCTTATATCTTTCCGTCTCTAGTTCTTCTTCCAAGAGTAATCTCCAAGATTCTGAAGGAATGCTCGTTTGTTCTGCTGGTAGCTCCGGCATGGCCTCACAGGTTTTGGTATGCGGATCTTGTCCGGATGGCCTCTTGCCAACCGTGGACTCTTCCGTTAAGACCAGACCTTCTGTCACAAGGTCCTTTTTTCCATCAGGATCTGAAATCCTTAAATTTAAAGGTATGGAGATTGAACGCTTGATTCTTGGTCAAAGAGGTTTCTCTGACTCTGTGATTAATACTATGTTACAGGCTCGTAAATCTGTATCTAGAGAGATATATTATAGAGTCTGGAAGACTTATATTTCCTGGTGTCTTTCTCATCATTTTTCTTGGCATTCTTTTAGAATACCGAGAATTTTACAGTTTCTTCAGGATGGTTTAGATAAGGGTTTGTCCGCAAGTTCCTTGAAAGGTCAAATCTCTGCTCTTTCTGTTCTTTTTCACAGAAAGATTGCTATTCTTCCTGATATTCATTGTTTTGTACAAGCTTTGGTTCGTATAAAACCTGTCATTAAGTCAATTTCTCCTCCTTGGAGTTTGAATTTGGTTCTGGGAGCTCTTCAAGCTCCTCCGTTTGAACCTATGCATTCATTGGACATTAAATTACTTTCTTGGAAAGTTTTGTTCCTTTTGGCCATCTCTTCTGCCAGAAGAGTTTCTGAATTATCTGCTCTTTCTTGAGTCTCCTTTTCTGATTTTTCATCAGGATAAGGCGGTGTTGCGAACTTCTTTTGAATTTTTACCTAAAGTTGTGAATTCCAACAACATTAGTAGAGAAATTGTGGTTCCTTCATTATGTCCTAATCCTAAGAATTCTAAGGAGAAATCGTTGCATTCTTTGGATGTTGTTAGAGATTTGAAATATTATGTTGAAGCTACTAAGTCTTTCCGAAAGACTTCTAGTCTATTTGTTATTTTTTCCGGTGCTAGAAAAGGCCAGAAAGCTTCTGCCATTTCTTTGGCATCTTGGTTGAAATCTTTAATTCATCTTGCCTATGTTGAGTCGGGTAAAACTCCGCCTCAGAGGATTACAGCTCATTCTACTAGGTCAGTTTCTACTTCCTGGGCGTTTAGGAATGAAGCTTCGGTTGATCAGATTTGCAAAGCAGCAACTTGGTCCTCTTTGCATACTTTTACTAAATTCTACCATTTTGATGTATTTTCTTCTTCTGAAGCAGTTTTTGGTAGAAAAGTACTTCAGGCAGCGGTTTCAGTTTGAATCTTCTGCTTATGTTTTTCATTAAACTTTATTTTGGGTGTGGATTATTTTCAGCAGGAATTGGCTGTCTTTATTTTATCCCTCCCTCTCTAGTGACTCTTGTGTGGAAAGATCCACATCTTGGGTAATCATTATCCCATACGTCACTAGCTCATGGACTCTTGCTAATTACATGAAAGAAAACATAATTTATGTAAGAACTTACCTGATAAATTCATTTCTTTCATATTAGCAAGAGTCCATGAGGCCCGCCCTTTTTTTGTGATGGTTATGATTTTGTATAAAGCTCAATTATTCCAATTCCTTATTTTATATGCTTTCGCACTTTTTTATCACCCCACTTCTTGGCTATTCGTTAAACTGAATTGTGGGTGTGGTGAGGGGTGTATTTATAGGCATTTCGAGGTTTGGGAAACTTTGCCCCTCCTGGTAGGAATGTATATCCCATACGTCACTAGCTCATGGACTCTTGCTAATATGAAAGAAATGAATTTATCAGGTAAGTTCTTACATAAATTATGTTTTTTTTGAAAGAGGGGTGACAAGCCCATATAATTTGCAAGTGATCACCAAAGTAATAGAATTCAAATGCCCTATCTATGTACTAGGGAGGTACACCCTTGATAAATAACACACTGAATGAGACATTTAAAAGTTTGGAAGTAAAGTAAGTTATGTATTAAGTCATATTTTTAACTTATTTTTTATTTTATATTTGACATATGTAAAGGCTTTTTTTTGTTTTGTTGTTGTTTTTGTTTTTTCCATAACATATCTCTGTAGAGAAGTTTGCAGCTTTCTTAAAGTGATAGTAAATCCTAGTGTTTCTGAAACACTGGGATTTACCAGTGCAACACATAAAGGGGACTTTCATGCTGAAAGTTCCTTTATTTGTCTGAAGCGTTCGCCACACTGAGCTCCTCAGGCAGCCCACGGCAGAACGCTGTTTTATCACTGAGGTGATGTTTCCACCTCTTAACCATTAGCCGTGCGGGCCAGCTTGCATTATGCCGGATAGCTAGCACGCTATTGGCTAAGATCACATCAGTGATTAATAGCGTAATGCTGTGGGCAGCCTGAGGCGCTCAGCACGGCGAACGCTGCAGACAAATAAAGGAACTTTATGGCTGAAAGTCCCCTGTATTTGTTGCACTGGTAAATCCTAGTGTTTCACAAACACTAGGATTTACTATCACTTTAAACTGGAAGAGGGTGCGTGAACAAATAAACCCCGACAAATGTTATGCTGACACATTTTTACTTGCCATGCTTTAGGTGTAACTGAAAACATTGTCGCGCCATGATCATTTGTTTTATTTCCCCCATTTAATACGTTGGTATAAGGTATGCTTCCTATTTAAGATATTTTTTGCTGCATTTTTTGTTAGGATATGAGCATGGTCTTTTTCTGTCCTTATAATGAAAATTCTCGTATTCATCTATGAATGTTTGGAATGTGTTCTAGGTCAGAGACACGCTCTAATTTTTTGTCTCCAGTTCCCCTTTTCATCTGCATTTAAAGCTCGTTTTTTAATGAATGCCTGAGCTGTTTCATTGTATTGTATACAAATACTTTGCTTAGTTGCCAAGTATCTTCTTCTAGGATGGACATTCCTTTATTTCAGCTCTAAAAAAAATGTATCTGCTTTCTGGCTTTTTTATATTGCACAGTGAATTCTGTTGACTGCTAGTGCGTCTTTTATAATCCCCAAATGGCTCCTTGGTGAACCATCTCAAAATTGGCACTTTAATCAATAATTCTGTACGCCTAAGTATGTGACAAATTATATAAATTTAAGTCCCAGATTCTATAGATAGGACTATTCTATGCAGTAGAATTGCGTAACTAACAAGTGCATAATAAAAAGACAATGCTTTAACACCTGCTCTGCATTTCAAATAAGCAGTAGATTTTTTTTCTGACAAATTAATTTTTGCTCCCATCTTCCGGCCCCCTGTATCATGTGACAGACATCAGCTAATCACAGACTAGTAGACATGCTCAGTAGGATCTTGATCCCCAGAAAGTGTATACAGGCATACCTCGAATATGTTGCGGCTTCGGTTCCAGACCACCGCAATAAAGTGAATATAGCAATAAAGTGAGTCACACTCATTTTTTTGTTCCCAGTGCATATAAAAGTTATATTTACACTATACTGTAGTCTATTAAGTGTGCAATAGCATCATATCTAAAAAAAAAACAACAAATGTACACACCTTAATTAAAAATACTTTATTGCTAAAAAAAATGCCAACCATTATCTGAGCCTTCAGTGAGTAATAATCTTTTTGCTGGTGGTGTGTTTATATTGGTGTATTTATATGTATTTGTGTGTATGTATGTGTTTATATCTGTATATATGCTGAAAAATGGCACCAATAGACTTGCTTGACACAGGGTATCCACAAACCTTCAATTTGTAAAAAGAGCAATATCTCTGAAGCGCAATAAAATGAGGTATGCCTGTATATAACACAATTGTGCAAAATTTGATAATGTAAGTAAATTGGAAAGTGTCTTAAAAAGTTTATTTTGACTTGAGTGTCCCTTTGAACATTAAGTGGCTTATAAGTATCAGTGTATATCAAAGAATGTCCTATTTTATGTTGAAGACTTGTAGCAACATTATAGGTTGCTACAGGCATATATACTGTAGCTGACGGTACATTTTTATGTATACATTTTAATAATAACATTTTAAAGGGGATGTTAGAAAATATATACTGCACTTTCAATACAGAGCTTATTGATGCAGTGTTTGTTTTTATAAATATCCTGATACAAGATTTTCAATATTTGGCATTTGTTATTAGTGTAAACGTGCTACACAGAAAGGTGGGTTTACATAGTGTTGCACTTTTACACAAATAAAACTGGCAATGAAAATAGCCAAATGCCCTCCATATTCGGCTTTCGTTACAGAAAGTAGACACGTTTTGCCCATGCCTAATACTTTAGATAATATTTCCTTCTTAATATGAGAGTCCACAGCATCATTCCTTACTGTTGAGAATACTGAACCTGGCTACCAGGAGGAGGCAAAGACACCCCAGCCAAAGGCTTAAATACCCCCCCCCCTACTTCCCTCATATCCCACTCATTCTTTGCCTTTTGTCAGAAGTGGTTGGCAGAGAAGTGTCAGACGATACGGAGTAGTTCTTATGAAGGGTATCTTCCCTTCGAAATGAGACTGGAGTTTTAAGTAGTATTGTCAGTCTCTCAGTGAGAGCATTGACGAAAGATAGAGTCTGGAGATGCAGGGAGAGTCTTTCTGCAAATCCATTTAGACTCGTATTAACCGCTCCTAAGCAATCAGTGTTGATGAGTTTCACTGCCTGCTTCCATTACTCAAGTCCATGTCAGGAGCGATGCTACAAGACTGTCAAACTTGAGAGGCTGTGTTTCTGTTCCACGGCATAGATTCCGGTAAGATCGTTTCATTTTTTATACACATATGACAACGCAAGAAGACAGGGTCACAGTGTGGCTCCTTTTATCTGTATGGAATCATGGGTTAATATCTCCGGAGGGGGATTATTGAACAGGGGGGATTAATCACATAATTTATTTTATTATGATTATGCTGCGACATGTGTGAGATGAGGCTCAGGCTGATGTTGGAACATACAGGTTTTCACTTTTGTTTTTGTAAGCTGCGCTGGCTGAAAGGGCTTGGTGCTTTTTGTCCTATAGCAGGGGCGGTCCTGCATTATGCACCATGTGACCGGGTGTGGTCACACTGTTTCCTCTTTCCTGACCGTGCGGTTTATCGGAGAAGAAGTGATTTCTCTGTTTTGGCCTGGGTCATAGGAGGTGGTGAGTGCACGAGCCATTGGGGGTATAAAGGTGAAGTTTTTATCTCATTACTCAATAGTCTGCTTTATAAGCGCAAGCTATGGAAGATTTTGATGCGTTAGAGGGTACTCCCTCTTTACACAAGTCTAATACCAATACACATGCAGCTTCCCGTAGCACTCCTAATCCTCCATCTGGAAGTGGCCCTTTTACCACCAGGCTTTACTGAGCAGTTACAAACGGCAGTGTCTGCTGCCTTTAGTGCTTTACCTCGCCCTGCTAAGCGCAAGCGAAAGGTCATATATTGCTATCCTTCCCAGGGGTCATCTACTAGCTTATTGGATTTATCTAATACAAGATTATCCGCTGATGAAGACGCCTCTGATACTTCAGAGGATGCTCTTTCTGGGTCGGAATCTGCTGCCTCTAAGCCTCCAGCTGCGGAGGAACCAGACTTTAGATTTAGGATTGAATATTACGCTTTCTGCTAAAATAAATTTTGGCTACTTTAGAGGTCCAAGAGCCTAAATTTCCTAAGGAACCTTTGATTCCTAAATTAGATAGGGTCTACGAGGACAGGGTTGTACCACAGACTTTCCCGGTTCCTGTACAGATGGCAAACATTATTAAGAATGAATGGGAAAGAATTAGTTCTTCATTTTCCCCTTCTTCCTTTAAAAAATTATTCCCAGTTCCGGACTCTCAATTGGAGTTGTGGGGTTCCATCCCCAAGGCGGATGGCGTTATCTCCACGCTTGCTAAGCATACTACTATCCTGCTTAAAGATAGTTAATCGTTTAAAGAGCCCATGGAAGTATGTAGAAACTCTGTTAAGAAAGATGTTTCAACATATGGGATATTTATTTCAACCGGCAGCGGCTGTTGCTGCGGTTGCTGGAGTGGCTACCTACTGGTGCAACTCCTTATCTGAGTTGATCGAGGTGGAGGGTCCCCTCGACGTAATTCAGGAAAGAATTAAGGCTTTAAGGGTGTCTAATTCTTTTATTTGTGATGCAAATATGCAGATTATTCCCCTGAATGCTAAGGCTTCAGGTTTTTCTGTTCAGCACTCTGGCTGAGGTCCTGGTCTGCGGACATGACTTCTAAGTCAAGACTTCTTTCCCTCCCATTTAAGGGAAAGATTCTATTTGCTCCAGGTCTGGAACCGATTATCTCCACGGTTACGGGAGGCAAGGGTGCCTTATTACTGCAGGATAAGAAGAACAAACCTAAAGGACAAGGTCCTAATTTTCGTTCCTTTTGTTCGGATAAATCCCAACGTCAGCAGCCCTCTGCAAAGCCAGAGCAATCCAAGGGGACTTTGAAGCCGGTTCAGCCCTGGAATAAGTCCAAGCAAAACAAGAAGCCTGCCGAGACAAAGTCGGCATTAAGGGACGGCCGCCTGGACCAGCACTTCCAGTTTATTGCACTTCTGTTTGGTCTAGCTACTGCTCCAAGAGTTTTTACGAAGGTTCTAGGGGCTCTGCTTGCAGTGGCCAGAACCAGAGGTATAACAGTAGCTCCATACTTGGACTATATTCTAGTGCAAGCACCATCTTGTCGTCTGGCAGACGACCATTCGAAAGCTCTTCTATTTCTTCTTCGATCTTATGGATGGAAGATAAACTTAGAGAACAGTTCTCTTGTTCCCAGTACCAGGGTGGAATTCCTGGGTACTATAATAGACTCCATATCCATGAGGATATTCCTTACAGACCAGAGACGTTACAAACTAACTTCCGCTTGTCTTGCCCTCCAGACCTCCTTAAGGCCCTCTGTGGCTCGGTGTATGGAGGTGATTGGTCTCATGGTGTTCAACATGGACATCATTCCTTGCCAGATTCCATCTCAGACCTCTGTGCATGCTGAGACAGTGGAACGGCGATCATTCAAATCTGTCTCAACAGATTTCTTTGGACAACCGGTCAAGAGAATCGATCTCTTGGTGGCTCTGTACAGATCATCTTGAGACCATCCCGGGAGATTGTGACTATGGACGCAAGTCTATCAGGATGGGGAGCTGTTTGGGGTGCCAGGAAGGCACAGGGCCTGTGGAATCGAGAGCAATCTCGCCTCCCGATTAACATTTTGGAACTTCAAGCGATCTTCAATGCTCTGAAGGCTTGGCCTCTTGGGTTCATCCCAGTTTATCAGATTCCAATCAGACAACATAACCTCGGTGGCTTACATCAACCATCAGGGGGGAATGAGAAGCTCCCTAGCAATGAGGGAAGTATCTTGGATTCTGGAATAGGCAGAGGCCCACAACTGCTCGCTGTCAGCGATCTACATTCCGGGTGTGGACAACTGGGAAGCGGATTTCCTCCGCAGACAATCCTTTCATCCAGGGAAATGGTCTCTCCATCCCAAGTTGTTTGCAGAGATTTGCGACAGATGGGGGACGCCGGAGATAGATCTCATGGCGTCTTGGCTCAGTTCCAAGCTACCCAGATATGGGTCACGATCCAGTGATCCTTATACGGAGCTAACAGATGCATTAGCAGTGCCTTGGAGGTTCAACCTAATTTACATTTTTCCACCATTACCACTTCTCCCTCGTGTAGTGGCCCGCATCAAGCAGGAGCAAGCATCAGTGGTACTGATTGCTCCATCGTGGACGCAAAGTATGTGGTTTGCGGACCTGGTGGTGATGTCCTCATCTCCTCCATAGAGGTTACCTTGTCACAGGGATCTGCTGGACCAAGGTCCCTTTGTTCATCAAAATCTAAATTCTCTGAGGCTGACTGCGTGGAGATTGAACGCTTAGTCTTAGCCAAGAGAGGTTTCTCTGAGAGGGTTATTGACACTCTCATTCAGGCTCGTAAGCCTGTTACCCGTCGCATCTACCATAAGGTGTGTAGAGCTTACTTGTACTGGTGTGAAGAGCGTGGTTTCGCCTGGCATAAGGTCAAGGCGGCCAGGATTCTTTCCTTTCTCCAGGAGGGTCTGGTGAAGGGCCTTTCTGCCAGTTCGCTGAGGGGACAGATTTCGGCCCTTTCTGTTTTGCTGCACAAGAGTCTCGCAGAGTTCTCTGACATGCAATCCTTCTTCATTAAGGCTGTGATCAGGATCAGACCTGTGTTTAAATCTAACGCTCCTCCTTGGAGTTTGAATCTTGTTCTTAAGTTTTTGCAACAGGCTGACATTAAATTGTTGTCCTGGAAGGTTCTTTTTCTATTGGCTATTGCGTCTGCATGCAGAGTTTCTGAAATGGCGGCCTTGCAATGTGAGCCTCCTTATCTGGTGTTTCACACTGATAAGGCTGTCCTATGTACCCGCTTGGGTTTTCTTCCTATGGTGGTGTTTGATCGTAACATCAATCAGGAGATTGTGGTTCCTTCCTTGTGTCCTAATCCTTCTTCTTTGAAGGGACGTTTACTTCATAATCTGGATGTTGTTCGAACTTTGAAGTTTTATCTTCAAGCTAATAAGGATTTTAGACAAACTTTGTCCTTGTTTGTTATCTACTCTGGGAAGCGTAAGGGTCTGAAGGCCTCTTCGACTTCCTTATCTTTTTGGTTGAGGATTGTTATACGCTTATCTTAAAAGTGCAGCTGGACTTAGACCTCCTCAGAGGATTACGGCTCATTCCACTAGAGCTGTGGCTTCCTCTTGGGCCTTTAAGAACGAGGCCTCTATGGATCAGATCTGTAAGGCAGCTACCTAGTCCTCCTTACATACTTTTTCAAAATTCTACTAATTTGACATTTTTGCTTCGGCTGAAGCAGCTTTTGGGAGAAAGGTTTTGCAGGCTGTGGTGCCCTCAGATTAGGGTCTGCATTTTCTTTACCCCTCCCATTATCATTCAGTGTCCTCTAGAGCTTGGGTATAGTTTTCCTAACAGTAAGGAATGATGCCGTGGACATAAATTATGCTTACCTGATAATTTCATTTCCTTCTGTATGAGGAGAGTCCACGGCCCCCGCCCGTATACTCGGATGAACGGACCAAAATTAGTTTTTCTCTTCCGGCACCATTTATACCCTGATATTTCTCCTACTGTTCCTTGTTCCCTTGGCAGAATGACTGGGATATGTGGGAAGTAGGGGGAGTATTTGAGCCTTTGGCTGGGGTGCCTTTGCCTCCTAGGGGCCAGGTTCAGTATTACCAACAGTAAGGAATGATGCCTTAGAGACTCCTCATACAGAAGGAAATTAAATTATCAGGTTTTAATTTATGTTTTTAAAAAAATTGTACTTATACTAATATATTTTGCTAAGCAAGTATATAAACTGACAAATCAGAATTCGCCCTACTGATTTTATTTTTTATATAAAAAAAAAAGACACATTGTTTTGATAATAGGTATTTTATTTTATTATAAACTAATCAGCAGTTTGGTTTGAGTTTTAGAGAAAACAATTATTTTTGCCTTCTTTTTTCAGTTTTCCATACACGATAAAGAAACTACTCCTCTAAATATCTACATTAAGGTGAATGACAAGAAGATAGACAGCAAACTCAATGGTAGGTATATGTGTAGAATAAATAAAAGCTTTTAGACAAAATTTACTTAATGTCAATTTAAATTAAGGAAAGTAAAGTCAAAATGAATCTTTCATGGCTTATGAAACAAATTCTATAGAAGTAAATTGGTCTTTTTTTTAAATTCCATTCTCTAGCTCAGCCATGAATGTTTAATTTTGACATTACTGTCCCTTTAAAAACACTCTATTTTTCTTCTGTATTAAAACCATTTGGATCATTTGCATATAATAGGTACCGTTGTGTTTGCAAACAGGCTCTCTTAGAGATTTTTTTTAATCTGTTTCTAGATCTCTAGTTTAAAAGGCAGAGTCTTTAAAAAGTGAAATTTCATTTTGAGCATATGATGGCTGCAAATGCATTTGTCCTGTTCGTTTAACACAAACTGTTTTGTGGCAAGCTGCATAATTATCAAGTTTTTTCAAAAAATGATTATCACCATGTCCTAAAATATTTAATGTCAGACCTTTGTGTCCGTTATTTTGACTAGGAAGACTTTTATCTGTTTTAATTTCATCTGGGCTAGCAAACATTCTAGACACTGGATGACGATACTTTTTCCTCCTCTGTTCTGTTTGTTTCATCTTCAAAGAAAATAATTCCAGAGGACATTGTGTCTGGTACAGTCCTTCTACTCTGGTGGTTAAAGCAGAAGGGCTAATAGTGCCAACTTTAAGTGAAGCACTTCTTGGGGAACTTACTAGATATCAAAGCATGGGGTTTAGTTATCTGGAAATTTCTTATCAGACGCCCCTTAAAATAAATCACAAGTAAGTATAATGTACTGTGTCTCTTATGCTGCTAGTTTAAACTACAAGGTAGAACTTTAAATGGCATGGGGAGCACTTACCGATAGAACTAAGAATCTATTTGTGTCAATCGGTCTCTCCTTTTGATTATCATCGTTTTCCTCTTTCTTGTCTTCTGTTCTTCAGGCTACCTAATGCCTATAATCCTCATTACTTAGCGCATCTGGTGACTTATAGTTCCTCTTGTATTACCTTGGATATAATTTAATTTATTTAAGAGACAGAAATAATTGCAGATAATTAAGTTCACACATATGCCTACCTCCCAACATTGACAGTGTGGCAATCCTGGCAATCGTCTATAGGGGTCTTATTTACTGTATGCAGTTTGTCCTCAGTCGACTTCTATAGTTATTGTGCAGTGCATGCTGGGTACAGACACCCCCACTGTGCAGACATGTTAGAGCTTTAGCAGTGAGATATGTATGTTTTAAATAAAGAAAAAACCTTCTTTAGTTCCTCTAAGGTCAGCTCACTATGCAATTCATCTCTGATCAGGATCATTTGTGCTGAGTCGCACTTTGTTTTGATGATGTGGGATTTTGTGGGGTTTTATTGTCATTTTGCACGATTTGGAAGTAAACTTCCTTGAATTGAAAAGGAAAAGAAAGTGTATGTACCTTTGCCTGCCAGATACACACTCCCTTGCTAGTTCTGGGAAAAGTATTCATTGGATGCTTAAAGGCACATGAATCCCACATTTTTTGTTTAATTCTGAGAGCATGAAATTTTAATTTTTATTCTATAGGTATCCTTTGTTGAAAAGTATACCTAGGTAGGATCAGGAGCTCAATAAGATAAGAGCAAAGTCCATAAAGAGATGGGTATGCTCAAAAAAGTGTTGCTTATTGTGTACTATCTGTAAATACTTGAATAAGGATGTTTTAAAATGTAACTTTTAATTAAGCTTAAAGGGACATTATACACTCATTTTTTCTTTGCATAAATGTTTTGTAGATCTATTTATATAGCCCATAAAGTTTTTTTTTTTTAAATAAATGTATAGTTTTGCTTATTTTTAAATAACATTGCTCTGATTTTCAGACTCCTAACCAAGCCCCAAAGTTTTATTTGAATACCGTCAGCTACCTT
This sequence comes from Bombina bombina, assembly GCF_027579735.1. Classification (NCBI taxonomy): domain Eukaryota; kingdom Metazoa; phylum Chordata; class Amphibia; order Anura; family Bombinatoridae; genus Bombina; species Bombina bombina. The sequence goes on along the minus strand of NW_026511094.1, from coordinate 32,372 downwards.
CTCCAGCTTGCTCCTGTTTGTGTAAAGGGTCTTTTCACATGCAAAAGAAGGGGGAGGGGGGAGGGTCTTATTTCCCACTTGTAGTGGGCTTTCAAGCTACCTTTTCAACAGAGCCAAACTGTCAGCTTCTAAGTAACTTTTTAAACAGTTTTATACTGGATTTTTATGTCAGTATCTGTGCATCTTGTTCTTTATAGTAGTGTCTATTACATGCAGTTATATGAAAATGAGTGTATACTGTCCTTTTAAATAAAAAAAGAGCAGCAAAAAAAGGTTTGAGAGCTGCTTGTTGCTCACACACATAAAAACACACCTCCAGTGTAAATATATAAAGTGAATAGTAGCTATATGTTGAGACTAGTATCGAGTTAGATCATAATACTAGAGAGAGGAGGCTGATACAATGCTTCTGCAACAACAGATACTGTGTCTTTAAGTAATTCCAATCTATCGCTCAGTGTATATTATCAGCTTGATTATATCACTATTACTATACACAGTGGCTATACTGAGGGTGTTACCACTCCTAGTGATACTAAGAGATAAACAAACATGTACCAAACTCTAGCTAAAAATATATTAACTTGATCGATTTTGAACTAGTTCAACATTAATGTCTAATATTGTTCAACAACAACTGAAGGGCAGTTAAAATACAAAAAATCCCCTGACGCGGTCGCGTTTCACATACGCTTCCTCAGAGGGGTGAGGTGAGGATCAGGAGCTGCTGATTGGTGGGTGCAAATATATGTTATTGGCTCATCATGTGCATTGATGTTCCTTCAACAAAGGATACAAAGAGAATGAAGCAAATTAGATAATAGAAGTGAATTGGAAAGTTATTTAAAACTGTATGCTCTATCTGAATCCTACATGCAAAATGTTGGGTTTCATGTCCCTTTAAAGTCCCTCTACAATGTGATGTGACTGGATACATTTTGAGGTAAGATGTCTTCCTTTTTCACACAAACTTTCTTGTGATATGTTCTAGTCTGCTGTTTGCATTTATGTCATCAATATATATCACTTTATCCTTTTTGTAAAGCTCCTGTCTCAAAAGTTATCAATGATACGATTAATTTCTGCAACTGCAAAATAATATTTATCTCTTTGCAGTAAATCTGTACAACTGCTTTTATGGACGAAGCGACTGCAGCTTATGCCTGGCTGCTGACTCTACATACGACTGTGTCTGGTGCGGCGACAAGTGTGCCTACCGGAAAATGTGTAACGATCCAGTGACATCTGAATGTCCCGCTCCAGAAATCACAGATGTAAGTTCTGTCACATTAAGCACTGTAAAAAATGACTTGTTTCATTAGTTTTGTTTAAAACCATTAGGATGTTTTGTCTTTAGAAAAAAAATATTATGAAAATAATTTTGTAATATTGAAAGCATGTTCCTTTAATGTTGTGATTTGTGCAGTTTCAGTGGCTAAATAGTGTATTTCCTAATATACACATTGCCTTTTATTTCTCTCTACACTTCACCATAGTGAGTAAAAAATTAGATTTTATGAAAATAAATCATCTCTACAACATATCAGATACAGAAAGTAATGTTCTAGATTTAAAGGGACATGAAACCAAAACATTTTCCTTTAAGATTCAGATAGAACATACTATTTTAATCAACTTTCCAATTAACTTCTGTTATCTAATTTGCTTAGTTCTCTTGGTGTCCTTTATTGAAAAGCATACCTAGGTAGGCTCAGGAGGTAGGAGCTTGCTGCTGATTGATGGCTGCAAATATAGGCCTCTTGTGATTGGCTTACCACTGTGTTCAGCTACCTCCCAGTAGTACATTGCTGCTCCTTCCTAGAAAATGATGCACAATTGATAATAGAAATAAATTGGAAAGTAGTTTAAAACTGTATGCTCTATCTGAATCATGAAAGAAACATTTTGGGTTATATGTCCCTTTAAACCTATTGGTAACAAAGTTACAGTATATAAAGAAACTGCATCAGCATAAACGTCTGAATAATGAAACAAATTTATTACCTCTGAAAACTATTCTAGTTCTTTTGCAATGTTTCAGCATCACCAAATGTTATTTTAATGTGAACAGGCCAAAGTCAATCAACATGCACAGAGAAAGGCTGCACACCTTAAAGGGAAACTTAAAAATTAAAATGCTCTGATGAGTTAGATATGTATTACTGTAATGAGTGTTCATAACAATTCTAAGGGCTAAATCATACAGTTTTACTTCTAGTAGTCCCTTAGCTGTTCATAGCTGGTAAGCTAATAAAGAGTGACATATGTGCTCAGGAGTTGCCTTCAGTAATGTTTTTAACCCCTTTGCAGGAGTTACACATTTGGCTAGATCTATCAGATGGTGAATGCCCCTCATGCGAGCCTGCAACTGGTATTTATACGTAGCGGCTTAAACTGCTGCTTCCTAAACCCTCTCCGCCACCTCAGAGGTGGGGGAATAAAATGACCCCAGATTGATTTGACTCGGGTGATTGACAAACCTGTCTCGTATGATTGGTTGTCCAAGAGCAGTGGGTGGAGTTGCACTAGTTTAATATCATCCATTGATAAATGTGCTCATGAAATGCTGCCTGTAATTTGGGATCCAAGCCAACAGGTTCACTATCCCTTGTGCATCCAGATAAGGCTTAAAGGGACAGTATACACTCATTTTCATAGAACTGCATGTAATAGACACTACTATAAAGAATAAGATGCACAGATACTGATATAAAAATCCAGTATAAAACTGTTTAAAAACTTACGTAGAAGCTGTCAGTTTAGCTCTGTTGAAAAGGCAGCTGGAAAGCCCACTGCAAGTGGCAAATAAGACACTCCCCCTCCCCCTTCTTTTGCATATGAAAAGACCCTTTATACAAACAGCAGCAAGCTGGAGAAGGTAGCTGACAGTATTCACATAAAACTTTGGGGCTTGGTTAGGAGTCTGAAAATCAGAGCAATGTTATTTAAAAATAAGCAAAACTATACATTTATTTAAAAAAACAACTTTATGGGCTATATAAAGAGATCATCTACAAAACATTTATGCAAAGAAAAAATGAGTTTATAATGTCCCTTTAATCTGCCCCACATAGGAACACAGTAGTAGTGCATTACTAAAATGTCAGCACATCAGGGCATTTTTATTGTACTTGTATATCCTATTAAGACATAAGATTTTTGAGCTAAGTGCTCTTATCTTTTGAATCCTCCCCACAAATGACTATACTTAAGCAAATAAATACAATTTTATATAAAATACAATACATTTGTCTTTAAAACATTAATAATCCTCAGTTATGAAAGTGTTCAAAGTAACCTTCATCATTATTAGTTTTAATTGTACTGTATTTTCTTTCTATTTAATTTTTTTAAAGTACATTTTTAATTTTTTTGGCTCATTATCCCAGTGTAATTATCTGACCACAAACAATATCAGCATCGTATTACCCTTCTTTCCCAGTCTGGCTTCCCTGCCTTGTCTTTATTTATTGTTCCCCTTGTATAGCACAGCAGAAATTAGTGTGTTACAAATAAACATAATACAGGTAGAAAACCCTTTAAAGTAATTTATGCAATATTTACACGTAATTATACAGCTTATACATGTAAGATTGCAATAGTTTTTTATAATGTGTTATACTTTTGTATTCATAGTACCCTAAGAAAGGCTATTTGCATTTTAGAACACAAAAATCAAAGACACTGTCAGAGAAGATTGTGACTTACAAACGGGGCAAAAAAGGTTACTTTTGCTAAAAAAAAATAAAAATATTTTGTGATTCAGATGCATGCAATTTTAAGCAACTTTCTAATTTACTCCTATTATCACATTTTCTTCATTCTCTTGGTATCTTTATTTCAAAAGCAAGAATGTAAGTTTAGATGCCGGCCCATTTTTGGTGAACCCCAAGGCAGAACATGCAGTGATCAGAGATGTAATCGCAGAAAATGCAGCATGTCTGCAGAAAGAACAGGACACATGCAGGAACTGTTACTGCTTTAACGTTGCAGCGCTGCTCCACATTAGGCTGTTCTCTTCAAACAGAGCTTTGCTCTGGCTGCACTGTGTAAGTTTTCCTTAACTCAGAGCATCCACAGCAAAGTGCTGTTTCAAGTGAGCAGTCAAATATGCAGTAGAGCTGTATATCAGTAGATGTTGACTGGTTCTCAGATTTTTTTCAAACCTGCCCCTATCCTTTCCCAGTCTGCAAAGCTGTTTTTTTCTGAATGTAAGACATTCTTATGAGCAATGCATCTTTTTTTATTACTGCATTTCTATGTTAGACTAAGAGAAAAGGAAACACATTTTTTCAAGAGACATTTTACAATTGATTTGTTTGTCTACAGCTAATTTGCAATCCAATATTCAACTGCTGTAATATATTATAAAACTTTTAAAATTGCTTTATTCTCCAGTTAACCAACACACTACAATTGAACTGGTGCTTTAGTGTAAATGCCTAATTTAAAATTGAATTATATTTAAAAATAACCTGCAGAAACATTTTCACTAAAAAAAAATCTCATTGCAGAAAGTGAAAAAAGTTCTGCCACTGGGTGAACAACCTGGATTGTTCTTGCTGATTGGTGGATAAATTCACCCACCAATAAACAAGTGCTGTCCAGGGTTCTGAACCAAAAATTGTCTGGCTCCTTAGCTTAGATGCCTTCTTTTTCAAACAAAGATAGCAAGAGAACGAAGAAAAATTGATAATAGGAGTAAATTAGAAAGTTGCTTAAAATTGCATGCTCTATCTGAATCATGAAAGTTTAAAGGGACAGTCTACACCAGAATTGTTATTGTTTTAAAAGATAGATAATCCCTTTTTTACCCATTCCCCAGTTTTGCATAACCAACACAGTTATATTTATATATTTTTTACCTCTGTGATTATCTTGTATCTGAGCCTCTGCAAACTGCCCCTTATTTCAGTTCTTTTGACAGACTTGCAGTTTAGCCAATCAGTGATAGCTCCCAGGTAACTTCACGTGCACGAGCACAGTGTTATCTATATGAAATTCATGAACTAACACCCTCTAGTGGTGAAAAATCTGTTAAAATGCATTCTTAAGAGGCGGCCTTCAAGGTCTAAGAAATTAGCATATGAACCTCCTAGGTTAAGCTTTCAACTAAGAATACCAAGAGAACAAAGCAAAATTGGTGATAAAAGTAAATTGGAAAATTGTTTAAAATTACATGCCCTATCTGAATCATGAAAGTTTATTTTGGACTAGACTGTCCCTTTAATTTTGACTAGACTATCCCTTTAATTAAAAAGTTTGGCTTATGGAATTTCAGATTTGGGAATTTGTACCTGTAATAATAATAGCAATCCTTTTGCTGTAGCATATTTTTGCAAACCATTGTACAGTAGTAAATACTATATGTGCATACAAAGTCTTGTTTGTTTACTTTTCATTTTTCTGGAGGCAAATTTTTCTTCTCATTCTGTAGCAAATCAATACAGCAGTTTGCTCATAGCTAAAACAAAAAGCGTAAAGGCCTGCAGCGCTGTTTTGACTATGTACCACAAAGAAACTGTGCTCTGCTACATATAAATATCCTGCCCCCAATCCTTCCCTGTTTCTGCTAGTGATGCTCTGACATGTTTTCTTATCTCTTCACAGCGTGGTGCACTTTTGCCCGCACAGTAATTTTCCAACTATGTGTGGTATTTATCTGATTAATGCTTGCAAGTTGTCTTGCAGGTCACTGAAGCTGTGGATGGGAATAATACTGCTTTAGACCTTATTAAAGATTTGTACTTTGTCCTTGGAGGACGATGATATCAGATTTATATTGGATTTTCCAGCTCGGTATAGCCAGTTCTGGATTTAGAAACTTGCCGATTGCTATTTTTCTTTTTGTAATGCTACAGCTGATGCTGTCTCGTGTATAAATAATAGATCTACAGCATTGCTAGGCCTCAAAATTTATTTTTTTCTACTCTCCCAGGAAATGTGTTAGTTTAGTAAATCCATGTTTTTACTTTGACTAATCTGAAACAACACAAACCAATTTATTTGATTAAAGGAAATTGTCTAAAAAAATAAGACCAAGGAAAAAAACTAAACAAAATTGTGTGCATCATCTCATCTTGTAGTGATACTTTTCAATTGAATCTCTCACTCTCTTACCCCTTTCAGTGAAATCTTAACGGGTAGTTATTTTTTCAGTGCAATCGCTTTCCTCAGAAATAGTGATAACATTCTGTGCAGGCTTTCTTGCAGTAGACGTAGTGATAACATTCTGTGCAGGCTTTCTTGCAGTAGACGTAGTGATAACATTCTGTGCAGGCTTTCTTGCAGTAGACACAGTGATAACATTCTGTGCAGGCTTTCTTGCAGTAGACGTAGTGATAACATTCTGTGCAGGCTTTCTTGCAGTAGACGTAGTGATAACATTCTGTGCAGGCTTTCTTGCAGTAGACACAGTGATAACATTCTGTGCAGGCTTTCTTGCAGTAGACGTAGTGATAACATTCTGTGCAGGCTTTCTTGCAGTAGACACAGTGATAACATTCTGTGCAGGCTTTCTTGCAGTAGACGTAGTGATAACATTCTGTGCAGGCTTTCTTGCAGTAGACGCAGTGATAACATTCTGTGCAGGCTTTTTTGCAGTAGACTCAGTGATAACATTCTGTGCAGGCTTTCTTGCAGTAGACGTGATAACATTCTGTGCAGGCTTTCTTGCAGTAGACGTAGTGATAACATTCTGTGCAGGCTTTCTTGCAGTAGACGTAGTGATAACATTCTGTGCAGGCTTTCTTGCAGTAGACGTAGTGATAACATTCTGTGCAGGTTTTCTTGCAGTAGACACAGTGATAACATTCTGTGCAGGCTTTCTTGCAGTAGACACAGTGATAACATTCTGTGCAGGCTTTCTTGCAGTAGACGCAGTGATAACATTGGCTTTCTTGCAGTAGACGCAGTGATAACATTCTGTGCAGGCTTTCTTGCAGTAGACACAGTGATAACATTCTGTGCAGGCTTTCTTGCAGTAGACGTCGTGATAACATTCTGTGAAGGTTTTCTTGCAGTAGACGTAGTGATAACATTCTGTGCAGGCTTTCTTGCAGTAGACGTAGTGATAACATTCTGTGCAGGCTTTCTTGCATAGACGTAGTGATAACATTCTGTGCAGGTTTTCTTGCAGTAGACATAGTGATAACATTCTGTGCAGGCTTTCTTGCAGTAGACGCAGTGATAACATTCTGTGCAGGCTTTCTTGCAGTAGACGCAGTGATAACATTCTGTGCAGGCTTTCTTGCAGTAGACACAGTGATAACATTCTGTGCAGGCTTTCTTGCAGTAGACACAGTGATAACATTCTGTGCAGGCTTTCTTGCAGTAGACGCAGTGATAACATTCTGTGCAGGCTTTCTTGCAGTAGACGCAGTGATAACATTCTGTGCAGGCTTTCTTGCAGTAGACCCAGTGATAACATTCTGTGCAGGCTTTCTTGCAGTAGACATAGTAATAACATTCTGTGCAGGCTTTCTTGCCGTAGACGCAGTGATAACATTCTGTGAAGGCTTTCTTGCAGTAGACGTCGTCAGGGCCGCCACTAGAAATGTTGGGGCCCCTGACTCAACCATTGATCAGCCCCCCCCCCCCCCCCCCTCCTTTGACATGTGCAATTTTTGACCAATTGACTAAAACTTATATGCACTTTATTCTTAATTGTCTATTTAAACTTGGAAATGTTGTAAAGGTAGTAACATACATACACACACACACACACACACAGACACACTGATACACTGAAACACACAAACACACTCACACATAAGGATTCACATATAGACACTCTAGCAGATACGCAAAGAAACACACTCAGACACAGAAACCCAAACAGAAACTTAGCACTTGTTTACATTGACCTGACAAGTAATGAGGTAAACTACAGTTTTGTAAAAAAAGGAGATTTAGAAAACAAAATATGGAGTTCTGATTATCTTTTTGTAAAGGAAGATGACAACTAAATTATGACAACAGCATGCAGTGGCTGAAAGGAAGGGCCCTGAACTGCCTAAACAATAATTTAAAGGTTAAATGGTGGAGTGGTTACTTCCGGAAAGGTCTTGTTAGTCTCAAAGTCTATAGAAAGATGTGAATAATTAGTAGTAAGGTCAAAATGTCCTAAAAAGGAACAGACAATGGACACACACACACAAACTCAAACTTGCACATACACCCAAGGAAACACCGACAGAGACAGCCTCAGAAAACACACAAAGACATATACACACATACACACACAGAGACACCCACAGAAAACACACAAAGACATACACACACACACACAGAGACAACCACATGAAAAACACAGAAAGACATACATACACACACCCTCACTGAGACATCCACAGAAAACACACGAAGACATACACACACCCTCACTGAGACATCCACAGAAAACACACAAAGACATACACACACCCTTACAGAGACACCCACAGAAAACACAGACATACATACATACACACACACACCCTCACAGAAACACCCATAGAAAAAGCTCAAAGACATACACACCCACCCTCACAGAGAGACCCACAGATAAAAAATACATACACATAGAGACACAAACCAAAGCACAAAGACATAAACACATACACCCACATAAACTCACAGGAGGAAACATTTATGCACCTTGCATCCCCTAAATCAACAGTGTGTGACATGCATGATAAAAAAAAATGCAGAAATTAAGAGATCACTTTTTAAAGAATCATATTTGTAAATGTGCAAACAAAAATAATTCTGTGAATTCAAAATTGTACATTAATGAGCTGGGTAGATGGCTAGATGAAGAAAAGTACCTTTAAAAGGTTGACATATGTTTGTTTGGTTTTTTTTTTCCCATTTTCCCCAACCAAGAGCACCACTTCAAATATAGTGTACAAATTTTCCCATCTGTCAGCTGTACTTATGGATTTTGAAAATGCTGTACTCTATATGGTCTTGGTGGGACCATAAGCTGTGGTACTCATACCATTAGATCTGGTTAAATGCAGGATTTAGGCTTGTTGGTATGTATTTCAAAACTAAGCTGTAGTGTAAACTGAACAGTTTTAAGTTAACCTGTCTCATTTCAAACACTTAGCAATCTTAGTCTGAGAGTATAAAATTTTATGCAGATGTAAAAATCTTAGATAAAATGCCTCCTTGCATCTGGAAAGTCCTTGTATAAAGGGGCAGTAAAGTGGAATGTAATATATATATATATATATATATATATATATATATATATATATATATATATATATATATATATATATATAAAATGCATATCTGCCAAAAGGGCATCTACCATTTGTGTATTGAGGAGGAAACATTTCTGCATGGTTTTAAATATAGAATTTCTACAGCATTGTCAAATAATCATAAATACACTGCTGCTAAAAAAATGTGTTTTTATGGACCCCTAGCCCCACCATACAACTACTACCACACTGAAGTTACAATCCAAAATTGCACAAAGAAATAAAAAATATTTGCGAAGTAAGTCCTACCTCCTCTTCAAATGAAAGTGATCTGCCATCTGACTCAGGCACACACTGTACAAAGTGCCAAGTCTGTCTCACACTGAGCATAGTGGTTTAGTGCACACTAAGAAATCCTCTCAAATGCTAATACTTTACTCCTTGTAATAACATTTCCCATGCTCAATTAGCACTCTCCTGTAGTACCCACTGGTGGCTGCCAACATTTAAAAAAAAAAAAAAAAAATTTTTTTTTTTTTTTTTTTTTTTAGTTTTTGCCTCATGGGGCCCCCCTGGCTCATTGGGCCCCTGACAGGAGTCACCCCTGTCACCCCCTGATGGCGGCCCTGGACGTCGTGATAACATTCTGTGCAGGCTTTCTTGCAGTAGACACAGTGATAACATTCTGTGCAGGCTTTCTTGCAGTAGACGTAGTGATAACATTCTGTGCAGGCTTTCTTGCAGTAGACGTAGTGATAACATTCTGTGCAGGCTTTCTTGCAGTAGATGTAGTGATAACATTCTGTGCAGGCTTTCTTGCAGTAGACGTAGTGATAACATTCTGTGCAGGCTTTCTTGCAGTAGACGTAGTGATAACATTCTGTGCAGGCTTTCTTGCAGTAGACGTAGTGATAACATTCTGTGCAGGCTTTCTTGCAGTAGATACAGTGATAACATTCTGTGTAGGCTTTTTTGCATTAGACGTAGTGATAACATTCTGTGCAGGCTTTCTAGCAGTAGACGCAGTGATATAACATTCTTTGCAGGCTTTCTTGCAGTAGACGATAACATTAAAGGGACAGTTCACCCAAACATTTTCTCCCAATTAAATTGTTCCCAATGATCCATTTTACCTGCTGGAGTGTATTAAATTGTTTACAAGTAGCTCCTTTACCCCTATTTTGGCATTTGAAATAGCTGATTTAGCTTGTGGTTTCCCAACCTATACTGAAAATTTTGATACTGGAGAGTCTCAGCTATAGAATAGCCTAAGTAAACACGGTCAGCAGAAGAAATTAAACTCACAGTGGGGTGCAGGATAGTTAAGTAATAAAATTATAATTTTACATTGTTCTTTCTATGTATTGAGCTTTAGTTTTCCAGACAAATATAAGAAGGAAGCAAGTGTGTGTACACAAAGTGATAACATAATGAGATATATTACCTGAAGCTCAACCCATTGTAATAGGCTGTGGTTTAAAAGCACAAAACCAGCTACTTCATATACACAGATAAACCTGAAAATGCAATTTCACGTACATTTTATCCTCTGCAGCTGGTCTAACAAATCATTGAAAATACATTAATATAAAAACAATTGTACAGTGTACTGTCCCTTTAAAGGTAACCATCGTTAAAAACCCTTACATAAACCCAAGAAACCTCTTTAAAACCAGCAGTCAAATTCTCAACTTCTCAGATAACTACTTTAATGCACAAGTTTAGCTCAGCAATGCCATTTTCTGCAGTGACAGTTTCAGAACACATGTTCCCCAATAAGTTAGCTCTTGGAATCAACAAAAAGAATACAAAACATGGGATGACCTACTGTGTCCCTAGAGTAGATCCTCTGCACTGGTTCCCACAGTTCTTTGCACCACTGTCTGCTCTTACCAAGAGTCACATGGGAGGACAGTCATGTGATGCTTCCCAGGCAATGACTGACCAGATGCAAAGAAGGCTGTCAGGTTAGAGCGGCGCACCACAAGTGCTATAAACCAGTGTGCTGTCACTGTAGGATTATTCCCTAGCAGCCAATGTATGTGAGCCAGTGGGAAATAAGAACACAGTCTGTAAACTTCCTCCAGCAGGGAGCCATCTAGGTCACTGGTTTTCAAACCTTTTCTCAGACCTCCCAAACAGGCCAGATTTTGAGGATATCTGAACTAGAGATCAGCTGATTAGTAAACCTGGTTATTTTACCTGCTCTCACCTAAGGTAATCCTGAAAAACTAGCCTGTTAGGGAGGCCTGAAGACAGGTGATCTAGGTGCTAGTTTTTGTATTGCACAAAGCAACCGTGCCCCACTTTAGAAGTTGACAATTGATTGGATAAATGGGGGGAAAAATGTTTTTAATTGCTTTATAATTTTTATATCTCATATTTATAATCTTATAATGTTGATAAAATCACATGGTCATTGCTTTCCCATATATTTTCTGTTTGAATTTTGTTGCTACAAAGTATCAAGAAAATTACTAAAACCAGTCCATAAGCTTTATTTGGAGGACAGGTAGGTCACTTAGTGGGCTATTTAGCAGTCTATAGAAGTCATGTAAAGAACTATCCAGGACTGGGTTTGCTATAGATCACTGACTGCTTTTTCTGTCTGATTTGCCAGTAACCCTTTGTATTTATTTCCTTTAGTTTGAGCCCAAAGCTGCACCTTTGAATGGAGGTATCCTGTTGACCATAAAGGGATCAAATCTTGGGATTTCGTCAGATGATGTAGAAAGCATAAAAGTTGCAGGAGTTGGCTGTGCCTTTAAGAAAGAGTTTTATTCTGTTTCTAACCGGTAAGGTATTTTAAGACCAACTGTCACTGCATATTAAAAGCCTAGAGCAGAGCTGCTTAAACTGTTTTCACCTGGGACCCCTTTTTACATTGGAAGAGTTTTTGCAACCTCAGTTATTAATATTAGTAGATTAAACTTTCAAGTTCATCGCGTATCACTGACAATCTGATTAATTGTCTTACACCATGTACCTTTCATGTAGGCTTCTCCCCCAGGTGTGTAGGGATGAGCAATGCTGACCGTGCACAAAAATATGGCTTTAGCAATTTTTGACCAATTGAATACAATTTGTGTGCACATTTGAAGAGGTACTAAATTAGCAACGTGGCTACCTCGCATTAAGCGAAATACGGAAAAGTTACACACTCATACATACACACAAATAAACATATTAACAACACACATGCACACTTACTCACACATACATACTCTGTGTCACAATTTTTTTAAATAAATGTTAAAAAAAAATAATCTTAGTATCTCCTATTTCATGTTCATGTTTGAAATGTAGTAAGTTTAGTGTCTTGTAAAGGATATATATGATTGAACAGTAATGTTATAAGTTAATGACAAGTTGCCTTAGATGCTTAAAGGGCCATTATACACTCAATTTTTCTTTGCATAAATGTTTTGTAGATGATCTATTTATAAAGCCCATAAAGTTTTTTTTTTTTTTTAAATTTATAATTTTGCTTATTTTTAAATAACATTGCTCTGATTTTCAGACTCCTAACCAAGCCCCAAAGTTTAATTTGAATACCGTCAGCTACCTTCTCCAGCTTGCTCCTGTTTGTGTAAAGGGTCTTTTCCTATGCAAAAGAAGGGGGGGGTGTCAGTGGGCTTTCCAACTGCCTTTTCAACAGAGCTAAACTGAAAGCTTCTAAGTACGTTTTTAAACCATTTTATACTGGATTTCTTTCATGTAATTAACAAGAGTCCATGAGCTAGTGACGTATGGGATATACATTCCTACCAGGAGGGGCAAAGTTTCCCAAACCTTAAAATGCCTATAAATACACCCCTCACCACACCCACAAATCAGTTTTTACAAACTTTGCCTCCAAGGGAGGTGGTGAAGTAAGTTTGTGCTAGATTCTACGTTGATATGCGCTCCGCAGCAAGTTGGAGCCCGGTTTTCCTCTCAGCGTGCAGTGAATGTCAGAGGGATGTGAAGAGAGTATTGCCTATTGAATGCAGTGATCTCCTTCTACGGGGTCTATTTCATAAGGTTCTCTGTTATCGGTCGTAGAGATTCATCTCTTACCTCCCTTTTCAGATCGACGATATACTCTTATATTTACCATTACCTCTACTGATTCTCGTTTCAGTACTGGTTTGGCTTTCTACAAACATGTAGATGAGTGTCCTGGGGTAAGTAAGTCTTATTTTCTGTGACACTCTAAGCTATGGTTGGGCACTTTATTTATAAAGTTCTAAATATATGTATTCAAACATTTATTTGCCTTGACTCAGAATGTTCAACTTTCCTTATTTTCAGACAGTCAGTTTCATATTTGGGATTATGCATTGAATTATCATATTTTTCTTACCTCAAAAATTTGACTTTTCTCTTGTTAAGTGTATCCAGTCCACGGATCATCCATTACTTATGGGATATTAACTCCTCCCCAACAGGAAGTGCAAGAGGATTCACCCAGCAGAGCTGCTATATAGCTCCTCCCCTAACTGCCATTACCAGTCATTCTCTTGCACCCAACGAATAGATAGGATGTGTGAGAGGACTGTGGTGATTATACTTAGTTTCATACCTTCAATCAAAAGTTTGTTATTTTATAATAGCACCGGAGTGTGTTATTCCTTCTCTGGTAGAATTTGAAGAAGAATCTACCTGAGTTTTTCTATGATTTTAGCCGGAGTAGTTAAGATCATATTGCTGTTTCTCGGCCATCTGAGGAGAGGTAAACTTCAGATCAGGGGACAGCGGGCAGATTAATCTGCAAAGAGGTATGTAGCAGCTTATTATTTTCTGACAATGGAATTGATGAGAAAATTCTGCCATACCGATATAATGTAAACTCAGCCTTAAATGCAGTAGCAGCAACTGGTATCAGGCTGTCATGTATGTATATTTTACACTTCAGTATTCTGGGGAATGGCACTTCACTGGAATTATACTGTATGCATAAAACTTTAGCCTAATTTGCAGGGACTAGCAACAGGCTTTTTAATAAAACTCAATTTATTAATGTTAAACGTTTTTTGCTGGCATGTAAAATCGTTTAATTTTCTGAGGTACTGGGTGAAAAAATGTTTTGGGCACTATTTTTTTCCACTTGGCAGTCGTTTTATTTAATTTATGACAGTTTACTGATCTCTCTCACTGTTATGTGTGAGGGGGAGAGGTGCTTTTGCTACGCATCAGAAGTTTATTGTCTTCCCTGCATGATCCGGTTCAGAACTCAGGGGTCTTCAAAACTTGTTTTGAGTGAGGTAATCACTCACAGCAGAGCTGTGAGATTGTAGTTGACTGTGATAAAAAAACGTTTATTTCTGTATTTTTTTTTTAATTTTTTTCTGCTATGAGGGTTAGTTATCCTTTGCTAATGGGAGCAATCCTTTGCTAAAATTGTGTTTTTTACAAAGATTTGATGCTATAACTTTTCAGTTTATTAATTTTCAACTGTCATAACTTTTTCTGTGCTTCTTATAGGCACAGTACGTTTTCATATTATAGTAAATTACTTGAAAAGTATTTCCAAGTTGCTAGTTTATTTGCTAGTGTGTTAAACATGTCTGATTCAGAGGAAGATATCTGTGCTATATGTGCTAAAGCCAAAGTGGAGCCCAATAGAAATTTATGTACTAACTGTATTGATGCTACTTTAAATAAAAGTCAATCTGTACAAATTGAACATATTTCACCAAACAACGAGGGGAGAGTTATGCCGACTAACTCGCCTCACGTGTCAGTACCTGCATCTCCCGCTCGGGAGGTGCGTGATATTGTAGCGCCGAGTACATCTGGGCGGCCATTACAAATCACATTACAGGATATGGCTACTGTTATGACTGAAGTTTTGGCTAAATTACCAGAACTAAGAGGTAAGCGTGATCACTCTGGGTGAGAACAGAGTGCGCTGATAATATTAGGGCCATGTCAGACACTGCGTCACAATTTGCAGAACATGAGGACGGAGAGCTTCATTCTGCGGGTGACGGTTCTGATCCAAACAAACTGGATTCAGATATTTCAAATTTTAAATTTAAGCTGGAAAACCTCCGTGTATTACTAGGGGAGGTGTTAGCGGCTCTGAATGATTGTAACACAGTTGCAATACCAGAGAAAATGTGTAGGTTGGATAAATATTTCTTCTGTTATGTGTGATCAGTCCACGGGTCATCATTACTTCTGGGATATTATCTGCTCCCCTACAGGAAGTGCAAGAGGATTCACCCAGCAGAGTTGCTATATAGCTCCTCCCCTCTACGTCACCCCCAGTCATTCTCTTGCACCCAAAGACTAGATAGGAGGTGTGAGAGGACTATGGTGATTATACTTAGTTTTTATAACTTCAATCAAAAGTTTGTTATTTTACAATAGCACCGGAGCGTGTTATTACTTCTCTGGCAGAGTTTGAAGAAGAATCTACCAGAGTTTTTCTTATGATTTTAACCGGAGTAGTTAAGATCATATTGCTGTTTCTCGGCCATCTGAGGGAGGTAAAAGCTTCAGATCAGGGGACAGCGGGCAGTTGAATCTGCATTGAGGTATGTAGCAGTTTTTATTTTCTGAATGGAATTGATGAGAAAATCCTGCTATACCGTTATAATGACATGTATGTATACTCTACACTTCAGTATTCTGGGGATGGTATTTCACCGGAATTACTCTGTAAAAGTACATTAAACCTTTTAATAGGTATTTAATTCATGTTAAACGTTTTTGCTGGAATGTAGAATCGTTTGCATTTCTGAGGTACTGAGTGAATAAATATTTGGGCATTATTTTTCCACTTGGCAGTTTGCTTGTTTTGATTATGACAGTTTCGTTTCTCTCTCACTGCTGTGTGTGAGGGGGAGGGGCCGTTTTTTGGCGCTCTTTGCTACGCATCAAAAAATTTTCAGTCAGTTACACTTATATTTTCTGCATGATCCGGTTCATCTCTGACAGAACTCAGGGGTCTTCAAACTTCTTTGAAGGGAAGTAGATTCTCTCAGCAGAGCTGTGAGATTTATATAGTGACTGTGATTTAAAACGTTGCTCTGTAATTTTTATGTTTAAAATTTAATTAGTGTTATTTTACTAATGGGAACAAACCTTTGCTAAAAAGTTGTGTTGTTTGTTAAGAGTGATGCTATAACTGTTTTTCAGTTCATTATTTCAACTGTCATTTAATCGTTTAGTGCTTTTGAGGCACAGTACGTTTTTATTAAATAAAATTGTAACCGAGTTGCATGTTTATTGCTAGTGTGTTAAACATGTCTGATTCAGAGGAAGATACCTGTGTCATTTGTTCCAATGCCAAGGTGGAGCCCAATAGAAATTTATGTACTAACTGTATTGATGCTACCTTAAATAAAAGCCAATCTGTACAAATTGAACAAATTTCACCAAACAGCGAGGGGAGAGTTATGCCGACTAACTCGCCTCACGTGTCAGTACCTGCATCTCCCGCCCGGGAGGTGCGTGATATTATGGCGCCTAGTACATCTGGGCAGCCATTACAGATAACATTACAAGATATGGCTACTGTTATGACTGAAGTTTTGGCTAAATTACCAGAACTAAGAGGCAAGCGTGATCACTCTGGGGTGAGAACAGAGTGCGCTGATAATTCTAGGGCCATGTCTGATACTGCGTCACAGCTTGCAGAGCATGAGGACGGAGAGCTTCATTCTGTAGGTGACGGTTCTGATCCAAACAGATTGGATTCAGATATTTCAAATTTTAAATTTAAATTGGAAAACCTCCGTGTATTATTAGGGGAGGTCTTAGCAGCTCTCAACGATTGTAACGCTGTTGCAATACCAGAGAAAATGTGTAGGTTGGATAAATACTTTGCGGTACCGGCGAGTACTGACGTTTTTCCTATACCTAAGAGATTAACTGAAATTGTTACTAAGGAGTGGGATAGACCCGGTGTGCCGTTCTCACCCCCTCCAATATTTAGAAAGATGTTTCCAATAGACGCCACCACACGGGACTTATGGCAAACGGTCCCTAAGGTGGAGGGAGCAGTTTCTACTTTAGCTAAGCGTACCACTATCC
This sequence comes from Bombina bombina, assembly GCF_027579735.1. NCBI lineage: Eukaryota > Metazoa > Chordata > Amphibia > Anura > Bombinatoridae > Bombina > Bombina bombina. The sequence continues at coordinate 15,156 of NW_026511094.1, read as the reverse complement.
CGGTGGAGGATAGCTGTGCTTTTTCAGATCCTATGGATAAAAAATTAGAGGGTTACCTTAAGAAAATGTTTGTTCAACAAGGTTTTATATTACAACCCCTTGCATGCATCGCGCCGATCACGGCTGCGGCAGCATTTTGGATTGTGTCTCTAGAAGAGAACCTTAGTTCAGCTACGCTGGACGACATTACGGACAGGCTTAGAGTCCTTAAACTAGCTAATTCATTCATTTCGGAGGCCGTAGTACATTTAACCAAACTTACGGCTAAGAATTCAGGATTCGCCATTCAGGCACGCAGGGCGTTGTGGCTAAAATCCTGGTCGGCTGATGTAACTTCTAAGTCCAAATTACTTAATATACCTTTCAAGGGGCAAACTTTATTTGGGCCCGGTTTGAAAGAAATTATTGCTGACATTACAGGAGGTAAGGGCCACGCTCTACCTCAAGACAAAGCCAAAGCTAAGGCTAGACAGTCTAATTTTCGTCCCTTTCGGAATTTCAAAGCAGGAGCAGCGCCAACCTCCACTGCACCAAAACAGGGAGGAGCTGTTGCTCGTTACAGACAAGGCTGGAAGCCTAACCAGTCCTGGAACAAGGGCAAGCAGGCCAGTAAACCTGCTGCTGCCTCAAAGACAGCATGAACCGAGGGCCCCCGATCCGGGACCGGATCTAGTGGGGGGCAGACTCTCTCTCTTCGCCCAGGCTTGGGCAAGAGATGTCCAGGATCCCTGGGCGCTAGAGATCATATCTCAGGGATACCTTCTAGACTTCAAATTCTCTCCCCCAAAAGGGAGATTTCATCTGTCAAGGTTGTCAACAAACCAAATAAAGAAGGACGCGTTTCTACGCTGTGTACAAGATCTATTATTAATGGGAGTGATCCATCCGGTTCCGCGGTCGGAACAAGGACAAGGGTTTTACTCAAACCTGTTTGTGGTTCCCAAAAAAGAGGGAACTTTCAGGCCAATCTTGGATTTAAAGATCCTAAACAAATTCCTAAGAGTTCCATCGTTCAAAATGGAAACTATTCGGACAATCTTACCCATGATCCAAGAGGGTCAGTACATGACCACAGTGGATTTAAAGGATGCTTACCTTCACATACCGATTCACAAAGATCATTACCGGTATCTAAGGTTTGCCTTCTTAAACAGGCATTACCAGTTTGTAGCCCTTCCATTCGGATTGGCTACGGCTCCAAGAATCTTTACAAAGGTTCTGGGTGCCCTTCTGGCGGTACTAAGACCGCAAGGAATTTCGGTAGCTCCGTACCTAGACGACATTCTGATACAAGCTTCAAGCTTTCAAACTGCCAAGTCTCATACAGAGTTAGTTCTGGCATTTCTAAGGTCGCATGGATGGAAAGTGAACGAAAAGAAGAGTTCTCTCTTTCCTCTCACAAGAGTTCCATTCTTGGGGACTCTTATAGATTCTGTAGAAATGAGGATTTATCTGACAGAAGACAGATTAACAAAGCTTCTAAATGCATGCCGTGTCCTTCATTCCATTCAACTCCCGTCAGTAGCTCAATGCATGGAGGTGATCGGCTTAATGGTAGCAGCAATGGACATAGTTCCCTTTGCACGCCTACATCTCAGACCGCTGCAATTGTGCATGCTGAGTCAGTGGAATGGGGATTACTCAGATTTGTCCCCCACTCTGAATCTGGATCAAGAGACCAGAAACTCTCTTCTATGGTGGCTTTCTCGGCCACATCTGTCCAGGGGGATGCCGTTCAGCAGGCCGGACTGGACAATTGTAACAACAGACGCCAGCCTTCTAGGTTGGGGCGCTGTCTGGAATTCTCTGAAGGCTCAGGGACAATGGAGTCAGGAGGAAAGTCTCCTGCCAATAAACATTCTGGAATTGAGAGCAGTTCTCAATGCCCTTCTATCTTGGCCCCAGTTAAAGACTCGGGGGTTCATCAGGTTTCAGTCGGACAACATCACGACTGTAGCTTACATCAACCATCAAGGAGGGACAAGAAGCTCCCTAGCAATGATAGAAGTATCAAAGATAATTCGCTGGGCAGAGTCTCACTCTTGCCACCTGTCAGCAATCCACATCCCGGGAGTGGAGAACTGGGAGGCGGATTTCTTGAGTCGCCAGACTCTTCATCCGGGGGAGTGGGAACTTCATCCGGAGGTCTTTGCCCAAATACTTCAACGTTGGGGCAAACCAGAGATAGATCTCATGGCGTCTCGCCAGAACGCCAAACTTCCTCGCTACGGATCCAGATCCAGGGATCCGGGAGCGGTTCTGATAGATGCTTTGACAGCACCTTGGAACTTCAGGATGGCTTATGTGTTTCCACCCTTCCCACTGCTTCCTCGATTGATTGCCAAAATCAAACAGGAGAGAGCATCAGTGATTCTAATAGCGCCTGCATGGCCGCGCAGGACTTGGTATGCAGATCTAGTGGACATGTCATCCTGTCCGCCTTGGTCTCTACCTCTAAGACAGGACCTTCTGATTCAGGGTCCATTCAAACATCAAAGTCTAACTTCTCTGAAGCTGACTGCTTGGAAATTGAACGCTTGATTTTATCAAAACGTGGTTTTTCTGAGTCGGTTATTGATACCCTGATACAGGCTAGGAAGCCTGTTACCAGAAAGATTTACCATAAAATATGGCGTAAATACCTATACTGGTGTGAATCCAAAGATTACTCCTGGAGTAAGGTTAGGATTCCTAGGATATTGTCTTTTCTACAAGAAGGTTTAGAAAAGGGTTTATCGGCTAGCTCATTAAAGGGACAGATCTCAGCTCTGTCCATCTTGTTACACAGGCGTCTGTCAGAAAATTCAGACATCCAGGCTTTTTGTCAGGCTTTAGCTAGGATCAAGCCTGTGTTTAAAACTGTTGCTCCGCCATGGAGTTTAAACTTAGTTCTTAACGTTTTACAGGGTGTTCCGTTTGAACCCCTTCATTCCATTGATATAAAATTGTTATCTTGGAAAGTTCTATTTTTAATGGCTATTTCCTCGGCTCGAAGAGTCTCTGAGTTATCAGCCCTACATTGTGATTCTCCTTATCTGATCTTTCACTCAGACAAGGTAGTTCTGCGTACTAAACCTGGGTTCTTACCTAAGGTAGTCACTAACAGAAATATCAATCAAGAGATTGTTGTTCCATCCTTGTGTCCAAATCCTTCTTCAAAGAAGGAACGTCTTCTACACAATCTGGATGTAGTTCGTGCCCTCAAGTTCTACTTGCAGGCAACTAAAGATTTTCACCAAACTTCTTCCCTGTTTGTCGTTTATTCGGGACAGAGGAGAGGTCAAAAAGCTTCTGCTACCTCTCTCCCTTTTTGGCTTCGTAGCATAATACGTTTAGCCTATGAGACTGCTGGACAGCAGCCTCCTGAAAGAATTACAGCTCATTCCACTAGAGCTGTGGCTTCCACTTGGGCCTTTAAGAATGAGGCCTCTGTTGAACAGATTTGCAAGGCTGCAACTTGGTCTTCGCTTCATACTTTTTCCAAATTTTCCAAATTTGACACTTTTGCTTCTTCGGAGGCTATTTTTGGGAGAAAGGTTCTTCAGGCAGTGGTTCCTTCTGTATAATGAGCCTGCCTATCCCTCCCGTCATCCGTGTACTTTTGCTTTGGTATTGGTATCCCAGAAGTAATGATGACCCGTGGACTGATCACACATAACAGAAGAAAACATAATTTATGCTTACCTGATAAATTCCTTTCTTCTGTTGTGTGATCAGTCCACGGCCCGCCCTGTTTTTTAAGGCAGGTACATATTTTTTAAATTATAATTCAGTCACCACTACACCCTTGGTTTCTCCTTTCTCGTTGGTCTTTGGTCGAATGACTGGAGGTGACGTAGAGGGGAGGAGCTATATAGCAACTCTGCTGGGTGAATCCTCTTGCACTTCCTGTAGGGGAGCAGATAATATCCCAGAAGTAATGATGACCCGTGGACTGATCACACAACAGAAGAAAGGAATTTATCAGGTAAGCATAAATTATGTTTTTGCGGTACCGGCGAGTACTGACGTTTTTCCTATACCTAAGAGACTTACTGAAATTGTTACTAAGGAGTGGGATAGACCCGGTGTGCCGTTCTCACCCCCTCCGATATTTAGAAAGATGTTTCCAATAGACGCCACCACACGGGACTTATGGCAAACGGTCCCTAAGGTGGAGGGAGCAGTTTCTACTTTAGCTAAGCGTACCACTATCCCGGTGGAGGATAGCTGTGCCTTTTCAGATCCAATGGATAAAAAGTTAGAGGGTTACCTTAAGAAAATGTTTGTTCAACAAGGTTTTATATTGCAACCTCTTGCATGCATTGCGCCTGTCACGGCTGCAGCAGCATTTTGGTTTGAGTCTCTGGAAGAGACACTTGAATCAGCTCCATTAGATGAGATTACACACAAGCTTAAAGCCCTTAAGTTAGCTAACTCATTTATTTCAGATGCCGTAGTACATTTAACTAAACTTACGGCTAAGAATTCCGGATTCGCCATTCAGGCACGCAGAGCACTGTGGCTAAAATCCTGGTCAGCTGACGTTACTTCTAAATCTAAATTGCTTAATATACCTTTCAAAGGGCAGACCTTATTCGGGCCCGGGTTGAAAGAAATTATCGCTGACATTACAGGAGGTAAAGGCCATGCCCTGCCTCAAGACAGAGCCAAACCTAAGGCTAGACAGTCTAATTTTCGTTCCTTTCGTAATTTCAAAGCAGGAGCAGCATCAACTTCCTCTGCACCAAAACAGGAAGGAGCTGTTGCTCGCTACAGACAAGGCTGGAGACCTAACCAGTCCTGGAACAAGGGCAAGCAGGCCAGGAAACCTGCTGCTGCCCCTAAGACAGCATGTATCGAGGGCCCCCGATCCGGGAACGGATCTAGTGGGGGGCAGACTTTCTCTCTTCGCCCAGGCTTGGGCAAGAGATGTCCAGGATCCCTGGGCGTTAGAGATCATATCTCAGGGATACCTTCTAGACTTCAAATTCTCTCCCCCAAGAGGGAGATTTCATCTGTCAAGGTTGTCAACAAACCAAATAAAGAAAGAGGCGTTTCTACGCTGCATACAAGATCTTTTATTAATGGGAGTGATCCATCCGGTTCCGCAGTCGGAACAAGGACAAGGGTTTTACTCAAATCTGTTTGTGGTTCCCAAAAAAGAGGGAACTTTCAGGCCAATCTTGGATTTAAAGATCCTAAACAAATTCCTAAGAGTTCCATCGTTCAAAATGGAAACTATTCGGACAATTTTACCCATGATCCAAAATGGTCAGTACATGACCACAGTGGATTTAAAGGATGCTTACCTTCACATACCGATTCACAAAGATCATTACCGGTATCTAAGGTTTGCCTTTCTAGACAGGCATTACCAGTTTGTAGCTCTTCCATTCGGATTGGCTACGGCTCCGAGAATCTTCACAAAGGTTCTGGGTGCTCTTCTGGTGGTACTAAGACCGCGAGGAATTGCGGTAGCTCCGTACCTAGACGACATTCTGATACAAGCTTCAAGCTTTCAAACTGCCAAGTCTCATACAGAGTTAGTACTGGCATTTCTAAGGTCGCATGGATGGAAGGTGAACGAAAAGAAGAGTTCTCTCTTTCCACTCACAAGAGTTCCCTTCTTGGGGACTCTTATAGATTCTGTAGAAATGAAGATTTACCTGACAGAAGACAGGTTAACAAAGCTTCAAAATGCATGCCGTGTCCTTCATTCCATTCAACACCCGTCAGTAGCTCAATGCATGGAGGTGATCGGCTTAATGGTAGCAGCAATGGACATAGTACCCTTTGCACGCCTACATCTCAGACCGCTGCAATTGTGCATGCTAAGTCAGTGGAATGGGGATTACTCAGACTTGTCCCCTACTCTGAATCTGGATCAAGAGACCAGAAATTCTCTTCTATGGTGGCTTTCTCGCCACATCTGTCCAGGGTGATGCCATTCAGCAGGCCGGACTGGACAATTGTAACAGACGCCAGCCTACTAGGTTGGGGCGCTGTCTGGAATTCTCTGAAGGCTCAGGGACAATGGAATCAGGAGGAGAGTCTCCTACCAATAAACATTCTGGAATTGAGAGCAGTTCTCAATGCCCTTCTGGCTTGGCCCCAGTTAACAACTCGGGGGTTCATCAGGTTTCAGTCGGACAACATCACGACTGTAGCTTACATCAACCATCAGGGAGGGACAAGAAGCTCCCTAGCAATGATGGAAGTATCAAAGATAATTCGCTGGGCAGAGTCTCACTCTTGCCACCTGTCAGCAATCCACATCCCGGGAGTGGAGAACTGGGAGGCGGATTTCTTAAGTCGTCAGACTTTTCATCCGGGGGAGTGGGAACTTCATCCGGAGGTCTTTGCCCAAATACTTCGACGTTGGGGCAAACCAGAGATAGATCTCATGGCATCTCGACAGAACGCCATGCTTCCTCGTTACGGGTCCAGATCCAGGGATCCGGGAGCGGTTCTGATAGATGCTTTGACAGCACCTTGGACCTTCGGGATGGCTTATGTGTTTCCACCCTTCCCGATGCTTCCTCGATTGATTGCCAGAATCAAACAGGAGAGAGCATCAGTGATTCTAATAGCACCTGCATGGCCACGCAGGACTTGGTATGCAGATCTAGTGGACATGTCATCCTGTCCACCTTGGTCGCTACCTCTGAAACAGGACCTTCTGATCCAGGGTCCCTTCAAACATCAAAATCTAATTTCTCTGAAGCTGACTGCTTGGAAATTGAACGCTTGATTTTATCAAAACGTGGTTTTTCTGAGTCAGTTATTGATACCTTAATACAGGCTAGGAAGCCTGTTACCAGAAAGATTTACCATAAGATATGGCGCAAATACTTATATTGGTGCGAATCCAAGAGTTACTCATGGAGTAAGGTTAGGATTCCGAGGATATTGTCTTTTCTACAAGAAGGTTTAGAAAAGGGTTTATCCGCTAGTTCCTTAAAGGGACAGATTTCAGCTCTGTCCATTCTTTTACACAAACGTCTGTCAGAAGTTCCGGACGTTCAAGCTTTTTGTCAGGCTTTAGCTAGGATCAAGCCTGTGTTTAAAACTGTTGCTCCACCATGGAGTTTGAACTTAGTTCTTAATGTTTTACAGGGGGTTCCGTTTGAACCCCTTCATTCCATTGATATCAAGTTGTTATCTTGGAAAGTTCTGTTTTTAATGGCGATTTCCTCGGCTCGAAGAGTCTCTGAGTTATCTGCCTTACATTGTGATTCTCCTTATCTGATTTTTCATTCAGACAAGGTAGTTCTGCGTACTAAACCTGGGTTCCTACCTAAGGTGGTCACTAACAGGAATATCAATCAAGAGATTGTGGTTCCATCTTTGTGTCCTAATCCTTCTTCGAAAAAGGAACGTCTGCTACACAATCTAGATGTAGTCCGTGCCCTGAAATTTTATCTACAGGCAACTAAGGATTTTCGACAAACGTCTTCCCTGTTTGTCGTTTATTCTGGTCAGAGGAGAGGTCAAAAAGCTTCGGCTACCTCTCTCTCCTTTTGGCTTCGTAGCATAATACGGTTAGCCTATGAGACTGCTGGACAGCAGCCTCCTGAAAGAATTACAGCACATTCTACTAGAGCTGTGGCTTCCACCACTTGGGCCTTTAAGAATGAGGCTTCTGTTGAACAGATTTGCAAGGCTGCAACTTGGTCTTCTCTTCATACTTTTTCCAAATTTTACAAATTTGACACTTTTGCTTCTTCGGAGGCTGTTTTTGGGAGAAAGGTTCTTCAGGCAGTGGTTCCTTCCGTATAAAGAGCCTGCCTGTCCCTCCCGTCATCCGTGTACTTTAGCTTTGGTATTGGTATCCCATAAGTAATGGATGATCCGTGGACTGGATACACTTAACAAGAGAAAACATAATTTATGCTTACCTGATAAATTTATTTCTCTTGTAGTGTATCCAGTCCACGGCCCGCCCTGTCACTTTAAGGCAGGTAATTTTTCCATTAAACTACTGTCACCACTGCACCCTATGGTTTTCCTTTCTCTGCATGTTTTCGGTCGAATGACTGGTAATGGCAGTTAGGGGAGGAGCTATATAGCAGCTCTGCTGGGTGAATCCTCTTGCACTTCCTGTTGGGGAGGAGTTAATATCCCATAAGTAATGGATGATCCGTGGACTGGATACACTACAAGAGAAATAAATTTATCAGGTAAGCATAAATTATGTTTTTTCCCTGTGGGCTGTTAGGCTCGCGGGGGCTGAAAATGCTTCATTTTATTGCGTCATTCTTGGCGCGGACTTTTTTGCCGCAAAAAATTCTTTTCCGTTTCCGGCGTCATACGTGTCGCCGGAAGTTGCGTCATTTTTTGACGTTATTTTGCGCCAAAAATGTCGGCGTTCCGGATGTGGCGTCATTTTTGGCGCCAAAAGCATTTAGGCGCCAAATAATGTGGGCGTCTTATTTGGCGCTAAAAAATATGGGCGTCGCTTTTGTCTCCACATTATTTCAGTCTCATTTTTCATTTGCTTCTGGTTGCTAGAAGCTTGATATTTGGCATTCTTTCCCATTCCTGAAACTGTCTTATAAGGAATTTGATCTATTTTGCTTTATATGTTGTTTTTTCTCTTACATATTGCAAGATGTCTCACGTTGCATCTGAGCCAGAAGATACTACAGGAAAATCACTGCCTGCTGGATCTACCAAAGCTAAGTGTATCTGCTGTAAACTTTTGGTAGCCATTCCTCCAGCTGTTGTTTGTAATAATTGTCATGACAAACTTGTTAAAGCAGATAATATTTCCTTTAGTAATGTACCATTGCCTGTTGCAGTTCCCTCAACATCTAAGGTGCAGAATGTTCCTGATAACATAAGAGATTTTGTTTCTGAATCCATAAAGAAGGCTTTGTCTGTTATTTCTCCTTCTAGTAAACGTAAAAAGTCTTTTAAATCTTCTCTCTCTACAGATGAATTTTTAAATGAACACCATCATTCTGATTCTTTGGACTCTTCTGGTTCAGAGGATTCTATCTCAGAGATTGATGCTGATAAATCTTCATATTTATTTAAGATGGAATTTATTCGCTCTTTACTTAAAGAAGTACTAATTGCTTTAGAAATAGAGGATTCTAGTCCTCTTGATACTAATTCTATACGTTTGGATAAGGTTTTTAAAGCTCCTGCGGTTATTCCAGAAGTTTTTCCTGTTCCTAATGCTATTTCTGCAGTAATTTCCAAAGAATGGGATAAATTGGGTAATTCATTTACTCCTTCTAAACGTTTTAAGCAATTATATCCTGTTCCGCCTGACAGGTTAGAATTTTGGGACAAAATCCCTAAAGTTGATGGGGCTATTTCTACCCTTGCTAAACGTACTACCATTCCTACGTCAGATGGTACCTCGTTTAAGGATCCTTTAGATAGAAAAATTGAATCTTTTCTAAGAAAAGCTTATCTGTGTTCAGGTAATCTTCTTAGACCTGCTATATCATTGGCTGATGTTGCTGCAGCTTCAACTTTTTGGTTGGAAACTCTAGCGCAACAAGTAACAAATCGTGATTCTCATGATATTATTATTCTTCTCCAGCATGCTAATAATTTTATCTGTGATGCCATTTTTGATATTATTAGAGTTGATGTTAGGTTTATGTCTCTGGCTATCTTAGCCAGAAGAGCTTTATGGCTTAAGACTTGGAATGCTGATATGGCTTCTAAATCAACTCTACTTTCCATTTCTTTCCAGGGAAACAAATTATTTGGTTCTCAGTTGGATTCTATTATTTCAACTGTTACTGGTGGGAAAGGAACTTTTTTACCACAGGATAAAAAATCTAAAGGTAAAAACAGGGCTAACAATCGTTTTCGTTCCTTTCGTTTCAACAAAGAACAAAAGCCTGATCCTTCGTCCTCAGGAGCAGTTTCAGTTTGGAAACCATCTCCAGTCTGGAATAAATCCAAGCCTGCTAGAAAGGCAAAGCCTGCTTCTAAGTTCACATGAAGGTACGGCCCTCATTCCAGTTCAGCTGGTAGGGGGCAGGTTACGTTTTTTCAAAGAAATTTGGATCAATTCTGTTCACAATCTTTGGATTCAGAACATTGTTTCAGAAGGGTACAGAATTGGTTTCAAGATGAGACCTCCTGCAAAGAGATTTTTTCTTTCCCGTGTCCCAGTAAATCCAGTGAAAGCTCAAGCATTTCTGAATTGTGTTTCAGATCTAGAGTTGGCTGGAGTAATTATGCCAGTTCCAGTTCCGGAACAGGGGATGGGGTTTTATTCAAATCTCTTCATTGTACCAAAGAAGGAGAATTCCTTCAGACCAGTTCTGGATCTAAAATTATTGAATCGTTATGTAAGGATACCAACGTTCAAGATGGTAACTGTAAGGACTATATTGCCTTTTGTTCAGCAAGGGAATTATATGTCCACAATAGATTTACAGGATGCATATCTGCATATTCCGATTCATCCAGATCATTATCAGTTCCTGAGATTCTCTTTTCTAGACAAGCATTACCAATTTGTGGCTCTACCGTTTGGCCTTGCTACAGCTCCAAGAATTTTCACAAAGATTCTCGGTGCCCTTCTGTCTGTAATCAGAGAACAGGGTATTGTGGTATTTCCTTATTTGGACGATATCTTGGTACTTGCTCAGTCTTTACATTTAGCAGAGTCTCATACGAATCGACTTGTGTTGTTTCTTCAAGATCATGGTTGGAGGATCAATTTACCAAAAAGTTCTTTGATTCCTCAAACAAGGGTAACCTTTCTGGGTTTCCAGATAGATTCAGTGTCCATGACTCTGTCTTTAACAGACAAGAGACGTCTAAAATTGATTACAGCTTGTCGAAACCTTCAGTCTCAATCATTCCCTTCGGTAGCCTTATGCATGGAAATTCTAGGTCTTATGACTGCTGCATCGGACGCGATCCCCTTTGCTCGTTTTCACATGCGACCTCTTCAGCTCTGTATGCTGAACCAATGGTGCAGGAATTACACGAAGATATATCAATTAATATCTTTAAAACCGATTGTTCGACACTCTCTAACGTGGTGGACAGATCACCATCGTTTAATTCAGGGGGCTTCTTTTGTTCTTCCGACCTGGACTGTAATTTCAACAGATGCAAGTCTCACAGGTTGGGGAGCTGTGTGGGGATCTCTGACGGCACAAGGAGTTTGGGAATCTCAGGAGGTGAGATTACCGATCAATATTTTGGAACTCCGTGCAATTTTCAGAGCTCTTCAGTTTTGGCCTCTTCTGAAGAGAGAATCGTTCATTTGTTTTCAGACAGACAATGTCACAACTGTGGCATACATCAATCATCAAGGAGGGACTCACAGTCCTCTGGCTATGAAAGAAGTATCTCGAATTTTGGTTTGGGCGGAATCCAGCTCCTGTCTAATCTCTGCGGTTCATATCCCAGGTGTAGACAATTGGGAAGCGGATTATCTCAGTCGCCAAACGTTGCATCCGGGCGAATGGTCTCTTCACCCAGAGGTATTTCTTCAGATTGTTCAAATGTGGGGGCTCCCAGAGATAGATCTGATGGCCTCTCATCTAAACAAGAAACTTCCCAGGTATCTGTCCAGATCCCGGGATCCTCAGGCGGAGGCAGTGGATGCATTATCACTTCCTTGGAAGTATCATCCTGCCTATATCTTTCCGCCTCTAGTTCTTCTTCCAAGAGTAATCTCCAAGATTCTGAGGGAATGCTCGTTTGTTCTGCTAATAGCTCCGGCATGGCCTCACAGGTTTTGGTATGCGGATCTTGTCCGGATGGCATCTTGCCAACCATGGACTCTTCCGTTAAGACCAGACCTTCTGTCGCAAGGTCCTTTTTTCCATCCGGATCTGAAATCCTTAAATTTAAAGGTATGGAGATTGAACGCTTGATTCTTGGTCAAAGAGGTTTCTCTGACTCTGTGATTAATACTATGTTACAGGCTCGTAAATCTGTATCTCGAGAGATATATTATAGAGTCTGGAAGACTTATATTTCTTGGTGTCTTTCTCATCATTTTTCTTGGCATTCTTTTAGAATACAGAGAATTTTACAGTTTCTTCAGGATGGTTTAGATAAGGGTTTGTCCGCAAGTTCTTTGAAAGGACAAATCTCCGCTCTTTCTGTTCTTTTTCACAGAAAGATTGCTATTCTTCCTGATATTCATTGTTTTGTACAAGCTTTGGTTCGTATAAAACCTGTCATTAAGTCAATTTCTCCTCCTTGGAGTTTGAATTTGGTTCTGGGAGCTCTTCAAGCTCCTCCGTTTGAACCTATGCATTTATTGGACATTAAATTACTTTCTTGGAAAGTTTTGTTCCTTTTGGCCATCTCTTCTGCTAGAAGAGTTTCTGAATTATCTGCTCTTTCTTGTGAGTCTCCTTTTCTGATTTTTCATCAGGATAAGGCGGTGTTGCGAACTTCTTTTGAATTTTTACCTAAAGTTGTGAATTCCAACAACATTAGTAGAGAAATTGTGGTTCCTTCATTATGTCCTAATCCTAAGAATTCTAAGGAGAAATCGTTGCATTCTTTGGATGTTGTTAGAGCTTTGAAATATTATGTTGAAGCTACGAAATCTTTCCGTAAGACTTCTAGTCTATTTGTTATCTTTTCCGGTTCTAGGAAAGGCCAGAAAGCTTCTGCCATTTCTTTGGCATCTTGGTTGAAATCTTTAATTCATCTTGCCTATGTTGAGTCGGGTAAAATTCCGCCTCAGAGAATTACAGCTCATTCTACTAGGTCAGTATCTACTTCCTGGGCGTTTAGGAATGAAGCTTCGGTTGACCAGATCTGCAAAGCAGCAACTTGGTCCTCTTTGCATACTTTTACTAAATTCTACCATTTTGATGTATTTTCTTCTTCTGAAGCAGTTTTTGGTAGAAAAGTTCTTCAGGCAGCGGTTTCAGTTTGAATCTTCTGCTTATGTTTTTCGTTAAACTTTATTTTGGGTGTGGATTATTTTCAGCAGGAATTGGCTGTCTTTATTTTATCCCTCCCTCTCTAGTGACTCTTGTGTGGAAAGATCCACATCTTGGGTAGTCATTATCCCATACGTCACTAGCTCATGGACTCTTGTTAATTACATGAAAGAAAACATAATTTATGTAAGAACTTACCTGATAAATTCATTTCTTTCATATTAACAAGAGTCCATGAGGCCCACCCTTTTTTGTGGTGGTTATGATTTTTTTGTATAAAGCACAATTATTCCAATTCCTTATTTTATATGCTTCGCACTTTTTTTCTTATCACCCCACTTCTTGGCTATTCGTTAAACTGATTTGTGGGTGTGGTGAGGGGTGTATTTATAGGCATTTTAAGGTTTGGGAAACTTTGCCCCTCCTGGTAGGAATGTATATCCCATACGTCACTAGCTCATGGACTCTTGTTAATATGAAAGAAATGAATTTATCAGGTAAGTTCTCACATAAATTATGTTTTTTATATCAGTATCTGTGCATCTTATTCTTTATAGTAGTGTCTATTACATGCAGTTCTATGAAAATGAGTTTATACTGTCCCTTTAAGCTAAACTTGCCAGGGAGAATGGAGGAGTATAATTTATAGCTGAGACTCATTGCAGATATTAGTTTGTGTACTAGATAACCCTGTGCAGGAACATTGATCAATAGGAGACTCCCCCCCCCCCGCTGCAATTTAGGACAGGAAAAAAAGGTTTCATTACTCTATGCAGAGTACTGTGCACGACTATTACACCCAGTTTAGACAAGTGTACACTCAAATTACTACATATATTACATACTGTTTAAATAATTTTTTTCTCTCCAAAATAGTACTTTGACTACAGTTCCTTTAAGCTTTAAATGACATATTTTAGAGTATGTACCTTTTAGTTAATATTGTTGGTAATCAACACAAAAAGCAAAGCTAAAATGTTATAGATGAAATATGATTTAAAGGGACAATCAAGTCCAAAAAGAACTTTCATGATTCAGATAGGGCATGTAATTTTAAACAACTTTCCAATGTACCTTTACCACACATTTTGCTTTATTCCCTTGGTGGTATTAGTTGAAAGCTAAACCTAAAAGGTTCATATGCTAATTTCTTAGACCTTGAAGGCCGCCTCTAATCTAAATGCATTTTGGTAGTTTTTCACCACTAGAGGGCATTAGTTCATGTGTTTCATATAGATATCATTGAGCTCATGCATGTGAATTTACCATGGAGACAGCTCTGATTGGCTAAAATACAAGTCTGTCACAAGAACTGAAATAAGGGGGCAGTCTGCTGAGGCTTAGATACAAGGTAATTACAGAGGTAAAACGTATAATTATAACTGTGTTGGTTATGCAAAACTGGGGAATTGGTAATTAAGGGATTATCTATCTTTTAAAACAACAACAAATTCTGGTGTTGACTGTCCCTTTAAAACACTATTATGTTCTTATTAGGGAACATTCTAAAAGTATTGGAAGCTCAGGTGGATCTCTAGTAATCAAGATGTGTAGGTAGCTTCTAATGAGTATAATTTTACAGCCTTTTTGGTGTCAGACTATACACTTCTTAGAGTGGAAAATTCCTGTCTGTCACCAGTACATTGGTATATGCTAATGTAGGCATGTTTTAAGCATAATTACCTAATGAGATGCATGTTATTTCTTACAATATTGCATGATATAAGTTTTGGAAATAGCTCAAGAAAAGCTGCTCGTAACTAAATAAAAGTTAATCCCTTTATTTCAAACAAATTTAAAAAAAAATGGGCTTACGAGATAAAACAGGGTAAGATTTGAGAGCTGTCTTACGCATTTCAGCAAAGAGTCGTGGTCATAGCTTTAATGCCCCCTCCACTAAGTGGTTATTTAAAACAAATGCCTGAATCTTATTGGCTAATACAAAATGAATTCTTGTTTTTTTGCAGAATAATTATTAGTCTTTATTGCTTAAGGTGAATTTTGAATGTATAAGATTTAATGTTGGAAATATTATAACCGGTTTTTACAAGTACAAAAAAAACTGTTTTTAGATAAAAGCCCTGCAGTCTGTCATAGCATGACTTGCCGTTTTTGTGTCATAAAGAAGTAATGATGTAGGAGAAATTAAATATTAACAAACATTTATAAATCTGTCTTATAATGACAAGTTGTGATTTGTTGATTAATTTTTAGATAAACAGATACTACAAGCTCCGTAGTTCTTTTAAAGTAGTAATTCCCCTTATGAGGGGGAATTGGT
>NW_026511093.1:16057-25728 GCF_027579735.1 Bombina bombina | reverse complement strand
ATTACAACCCCTTGCATGCATCGCGCCGATCACGGCTGCGGCAGCATTTTGGATTGAGTCTCTGGAAGAGAACCTTAGTTCAGCTACGCTGGACGACATTACGGACAGGCTTAGAGTCCTTAAACTAGCTAATTCATTCATTTCGGAGGCCGTAGTACATTTAACCAAACTTACGGCTAAGAATTCAGGATTCGCCATTCAGGCACGCAGAGCGCTGTGGCTAAAATCCTGGTCGGCTGATGTAACTTCTAAGTCCAAATTACTTAGTATACCTTTCAAGGGGCAAACTTTATTTGGGCCCGGTTTGAAAGAAATTATTGCTGACATTACAGGAGGTAAGGGCCACGCTCTACCTCAAGACAAAGCCAAAGCTAAGGCTAGACAGTCTAATTTTCGTCCCTTTCGGAATTTCAAAGCAGGAGCAGCGCCAACTTCCACTGCACCAAAACAGGGAGGAGCTGTTGCTCGTTACAGACAAGGCTGGAAGCCTAATCAGTCCTGGAACAAGGGCAAGCAGGCCAGTAAACCTGCTGCTGTCCCAAAGACAGCATGAACCGAGGGCCCCCGATCCGGGACCGGATCTAGTGGGGGGCAGACTCTCTCTCTTCGCCCAGGCTTGGGCAAGAGATGTCCAGGATCCCTGGGCGCTAGAGATCATATCTCAGGGATACCTTCTAGACTTCAAATCCTCTCCCCCAAGAGGGAGATTTCATCTGTCAAGGTTGTCAACAAACCAAATAAAGAAAGACGCGTTTCTACGCTGTGTACAAGATCTATTATTAATGGGAGTGATCCATCCGGTTCCGCGGTCGGAACAAGGACAAGGGTTTTACTCAAACCTGTTTGTGGTTCCCAAAAAAGAGGGAACTTTCAGGCCAATCTTGGATTTAAAGATCCTAAACAAATTCCTAAGAGTTCCATCGTTCAAAATGGAAACTATTCGGACAATCTTACCCATGATCCAAGAGGGTCAGTACATGACCACAGTGGATTTAAAGGATGCTTACCTTCACATACCGATTCACAAAGATCATTACCGGTATCTAAGGTTTGCCTTCTTAAACAGGCATTACCAGTTTGTAGCCCTTCCATTCGGATTGGCTACGGCTCCAAGAATCTTTACAAAGGTTCTGGGTGCCCTTCTGGCGGTACTAAGACCGCGAGGAATTTCGGTAGCTCCGTACCTAGACGACATTCTGATACAAGCTTCAAGCTTTCAAACTGCCAAGTCTCATACAGAGTTAGTTCTGGCATTTCTAAGGTCGCACGGATGGAAAGTGAACGAAAAGAAGAGTTCTCTCTTTCCTCTCACAAGAGTTCCATTCTTGGGGACTCTTATAGATTCTGTAGAAATGAAGATTTATCTGACAGAAGACAGATTAACAAAGCTTCTAAATGCATGCCGTGTCCTTCATTCCATTCAACTCCCGTCAGTAGCTCAATGCATGGAGGTGATCGGCTTAATGGTAGCAGCAATGGACATAGTTCCCTTTGCACGCCTACATCTCAGACCGCTGCAATTGTGCATGCTGAGTCAGTGGAATGGGGATTACTCAGATTTGTCCCCCACTCTGAATCTGGATCAAGAGACCAGAAACTCTCTTCTATGGTGGCTTTCTCGGCCACATCTGTCCAGGGGGATACCGTTCAGCAGGCCGGACTGGACAATTGTAACAACAGACGCCAGCCTTCTAGGTTGGGGCGCTGTCTGGAATTCTCTGAAGGCTCAGGGACAATGGAGTCAGGAGGAAAGTCTCCTGCCAATAAACATTCTGGAATTGAGAGCAGTTCTCAATGCCCTTCTAGCTTGGCCCCAGTTAAAGACTCGGGGGTTCATCAGGTTTCAGTCGGACAACATCACGACTGTAGCTTACATCAACCATCAAGGAGGGACAAGAAGCTCCCTAGCAATGATAGAAGTATCAAAGATAATTCGCTGGGCAGAGTCTCACTCTTGCCATCTGTCAGCAATCCACATCCCGGGAGTGGAGAACTGGGAGGCGGATTTCTTGAGTCGCCAGACTCTTCATCCGGGGGGAGTGGGAACTTCATCCGGAGGTCTTTGCCCAAATACTTCAACGTTGGGGCAAACCAGAGATAGATCTCATGGCGTCTCGCCAGAACGCCAAACTTCCTCGCTACGGATCCAGATCCAGGGATCCGGGAGCGGTTCTGATAGATGCTTTGACAGCACCTTGGAACTTCAGGATGGCTTATGTGTTTCCACCCTTCCCGCTGCTTCCTCGATTGATTGCCAAAATCAAACAGGAGAAAGCATCAGTGATTCTAATAGCGCCTGCATGGCCGCGCAGGACTTGGTATGCAGATCTAGTGGACATGTCATCCTGTCCGCCTTGGTCTCTACCTCTAAGACAGGACCTTCTGATTCAGGGTCCATTCAAACATCAAAGTCTAACTTCTCTGAAGCTGACTGCTTGGAAATTGAACGCTTGATTTTATCAAAACGTGGTTTTTCTGAGTCGGTTATTGATACCCTGATACAGGCTAGGAAGCCTGTTACCAGAAAGATTTACCATAAAATATGGCGTAAATACCTATACTGGTGTGAATCCAAAGATTACTCCTGGAGTAAGGTTAGGATTCCTAGGATATTGTCTTTTCTACAAGAAGGTTTAGAAAAGGGTTTATCGGCTAGCTCATTAAAGGGACAGATTTCAGCTCTGTCCATCTTGTTTCACAGGCGTCTGTCAGAAAATTCAGACATCCAAGCCTTTTGTCAGGCTTTAACTAGGATCAAGCCTGTGTTTAAAACTGTTGCTCCGCCATGGAGTTTAAACTTAGTTCTTAACGTTTTACAGGGTGTTCCGTTTGAACCCCTTCATTCCATTGATATAAAATTGTTATCTTGGAAAGTTCTATTTTTAATGGCTATTTCCTCGGCTCGAAGAGTCTCTGAGTTATCAGCCCTACATTGTGATTCTCCTTATCTGATCTTTCACTCAGACAAGGTAGTTCTGCGTACTAAACCTGGGTTCTTACCTAAGGTAGTCACTAACAGGAATATCAATCAAGAGATTGTTGTTCCATCCTTGTGTCCAAATCCTTCTTCAAAGAAGGAACGTCTTCTACACAATCTGGATGTAGTTCGTGCCCTCAAGTTCTACTTGCAGGCAACTAAAGATTTTCGCCAAACTTCTTCCCTGTTTGTCGTTTATTCTGGACAGAGGAGAGGTCAAAAAGCTTCTGCTACCTCTCTCTCTTTTTGGCTTCGTAGCTTAATACGTTTAGCCTATGAGACTGCTGGACAGCAGCCTCCTGAAAGAATTACAGCTCATTCCACTAGAGCTGTGGCTTCCACTTGGGCCTTTAAGAATGAGGCCTCTGTTGAACAGATTTGCAAGGCTGCAACTTGGTCTTCGCTTCATACTTGTTCCAAATTTTACAAATTTGACACTTTTGCTTCTTCGGAGGCTATTTTTGGGAGAAAGGTTCTTCAGGCAGTGGTTCCTTCTGTATAATGAGCCTGCCTATCCCTCCCGTCATCCGTGTACTTTTGCTTTGGTATTGGTATCCCAGAAGTAATGATGACCCGTGGACTGATCACACATAACAGAAGAAAACATAATTTATGCTTACCTGATAAATTCCTTTCTTCTGTTGTGTGATCAGTCCACGGCCCGCCCTGTTTTTAAGGCAGGTGCATATTTTTTAAATTATAATTCAGTCACCACTACACCCTTGGTTTCTCCTTTCTCGTTGGTCTTTGGTCGAATGACTGGAGGTGACGTAGAGGGGAGGAGCTATATAGCAACTCTGCTGGGTGAATCCTCTTGCACTTCCTGTAGGGGAGCAGATAATATCCCAGAAGTAATGATGACCCGTGGACTGATCACACAACAGAAGAAAGGAATTTATCAGGTAAGCATAAATTATGTTTTTTAGTAAAGTGACATCTCAGGGTAGGGCCATAGCAGTATCATGCATAGGTTTTAGTAAAGAATGTGTCACCGGCTGCGAATTGCATGAACTGATCAGATCTGTGACTTGTATTAAAGCCGTATTATAGTATGAAAGTAAAAGGATCTATTTCATTTAGAACATTTTATTGTCTAACAAATACCTTGGGGCATATTTATCAAGCTCCGAATGGAGCTTGATGCCCCGTGTTTCTGGCGAGCCTGCAGGCTCGCCAGAAACAGCAGTTATGGAGCAGCGGACAGACATCGCCGGAAATCAACCCGATCGAGTAAGATTGGGTTAATTGACACCCCCCTGCTGGCAGCCTATTGGCCGCGAGTCTGCAGGGGGCGGCGTTGCACCAGCAGCTCTTGTGAGCTGCTGGTGCAATGCTGAATACGGCGACCGTATTGCTCGCCGTATTCAGCGAGGTCTGTCGGACCTGATCCGCACTGTCGGATCATGTCCGACAGACCTTGATAAATAGAGGCCCTTGTCTTTTTTCACTACTAACCAGGTAGGCAAAGGCTGAATTTCTGGAATATGCCTATTCTACTTCAGATGCGCATACAGCCAGTGATTGGTGCATACGCATGTATGCCAACTACTCATTGGATCACTAGTCGTATCCTCATATGTATGGGCACAGGAACGTAGTGGCAAATGAATATGTATACAAATGCATAACAAAAGACAGGAATTTGTTTAATCAAATAGAACATTATTTTTTCCCACTGGAATGTCCCTTTAATTGACCGGTAATATTCTAGGCAGATGGCACGAGGGGGGGGGGGGTGCAGATAACAAACCCTGTAACAGGTGATGTTCCTGAGGGGATGAATCAAATGAGAAATGGCTGTAAAAAGTAAAGAGATTGGAACGTGAATGGGATACTAAGTATCTGGCGGCAAAGTGAGTTTAGGACACAAAAAGCTCCTGGCAAAATGTAGTCATAACTGTTCTTTACTGACAGCAGCACAGGAGGAACCAGCTGGTGCTCACATGTGTATTTATTAGCAGCAGAGGAGGAACCAGCTGGTGCTCACATGTGAAGGTATTAGCAGCAGAGGAGGAACCAGCTGGGTGTTCACATGTGTAGGTATTAGCAGCAAAGGAGGAACCAGCTGGGTGCTTACATGTATAGGTATTAGTAGCAAAGGAGGAACCAGCTGGGTGCTTACATGTGTAGGTATTAGCAGCAGAGGAGGAACCAGCTGGGTGCTAATTTGTAGGTATTAGCAGCAGAGGAGGAACCAGCTGGGTGCTTACATGTGTAGGTATTAGCAGCAGAGGAGGAACCAGCTGGTGCTCACATGTGTAGGTATTAGCAGCAGAGGAGAAACCAGCTGGGTGCTAATTTGTAGGTATTAGCAGCAGAGGAGGAACCAGCTGGGTGCTTACATGTGTAGGTATTAGCAGCAGAGGAGGAACCAGCTGGTGCTCACATGTGTAGGTATTAGCAGCAGAGAAGAAACCAGATGGTGCTCACATGTGTAGGTATTATCAGCAGAGGAGGAACCAGCTAGGTGCTTACATGTGTAGGTATTAGCAGCAGAGGAGGAACCAGCTGGGTGCTTACATGTGTAGGTATTATCAGCAGAGGAGGAACCAGCTGGTGCTTACATGTGTAGGTATTAGCAGCAGAGGAGAAACCAGCTGGGTGCTAACATGTGTAGGTATTAGCAGCAGAGGAGGAACCAGCTGGGTGCTCACATGTGTAGGTTAGGGTTGCCACCGGTTCATTAAAATACAGAACACTTATAAGTTACACATGCTGCAGGGTGTGCAGGGAGGAATATGAATAGTGCTGTCCAGAAACACAATACATGTTCCTCCCTGCACACCCTGCAGCATGTGTAACTCATAAGTGTCCAGGAAAACAGGGCTGAAGTGGCAACCCTAGTGTAGGTATTAGCAGCAGAGGAGGAACCAGCTGGGTGCTTCCATGTGTAGGTATTAGCAGCAGAGGAGGAACCATCTGGGTGCTTACAGGTGTAGGTATTAGCAGCAGAGGAGGAACCATCTGGGTGCTTACATGTGTAGGTATTAGCAGCAGAGGAGGAACCAGCTGGGTGCTAACATGTGTAGGTATTAGCAGCAGAGGAGAAACCAGCTGGTGCTTACAGGTGTAGGTATTAGCAGCAAAGGAGGAACCGGCTAGGTGCTTACATGTGTAGGTATTATCAGCAGAGGAGGAACCAGCTGGGTGTTCACATGTGTAGGTATTAGCAGCAGAGGAACCAGCTAGGTGCTAACATGTGTAGGTATTAGCAGCAGAGGAACCAGCTAGGTGCTTACATGTGTAGGTTTTAGCAGCAGAGGAGGAACCAGCTAGGTGCTAACATGTGTAGGTATTAGCAGCAGAGGAGGAAGCAGCTGGGTGCTTACATTTGTAGGTATAAGCAGTAGAGGAGGAACCAGCTGTGTGCTTACATGTGTAGGTACTAGCAGCAGAGGAGGAACCAGCTGGGTGCTTGCATGTGTAGGTATTAGCAGCAGAGGAGGAACTAGCTGTGTGCTAACATGTGTAGGTATTAGCAGCAGAGGAGGAACCAGCTGGGTGCTAACATGTGTTGGTATTAACAGCAGAGGACGAACCAGCTGGGTGCATAGATGTGTAGTTATTAACAGTAGAGGAACCAGCTGGATGCTTAAAGGTGTAGATATTAGCAGCAGAAGAACCAGCTGAGTGCTAACATGTGTAGGTTTTAGCAGCAGAGGAGGAACCAGCTATGTGCTTACATGTGTAGGTTTTAGCAGCAGAGGAGGAACCAGCTATGTGCTTACATGTGTAGGTATTAGCAGCAGAGGAGGAACCAGCTATGTGCTCAAATGTGTAGGTATTAGAAGCAGAGGAGGAACCAGCTGGGTGCTTACATGTGTAGGTATTAGCAGCAGAGGGAGGAACCAGCTGGGTGCTTACATGTGTAGGTATTAGCAGCAGAGGAGGAACCAGCTATGTGCTTACATGTGTAGGTTTTAGCAGCAGAGGAGGAACCAGCTATGTGCTTACATGTGTAGGTATTAGCAGCAGAGGAGGAACCAGCTAGGTGCTTACATGTGTAGGTATTAGCAGCAGAGGAGGAACCAGCTATGTGCTCACATGTGTAGGTATTAGCAGCAGAGGAGGAACCAGCTATGTGCTCACATGTGTAGGTTTTAGCAGTAGAGGAGGAACCAGCTAGGTGCTTACATGTGTAGGTATTAGCAGTAGAGGAGGAACCAGCTAGGTGCTTACATGTGTAGCAGCAGAGGAGGAACCAGCTGGGTGCTCACATGTGTAGGTATTAGCAGCAGAGGAGGAGCCAGCTATGTGCTCACATGTGTAGGTTTTAGCAGTAGAGGAGGAACCAGCTAGGTGCTTACATGTGTAGGTATTAGCAGCAGAGGAGGAACCAGCTGGGTGCTCACATGTGTAGGTATTAGCAGCAGAGGAGGAACCAGCTATGTGCTCACATGTGTAGGTTTTAGCAGTAGAGGAGGAACCAGCTAGGTGCTTACATGTGTAGGTATTAGCAGTAGAGGAGGAACCAGCTAGGTGCTTACATGTGTAGGTATTAGCAGTAGAGGAGGAACCAGCTAGGTGCTTACATGTGTAGGTTTTAGCAGCAGAGGAAGATCCAGCTGGGTGTTTACATGTGTAGCTATTAGCAGCAAAGGAGGAACCAGCTAGGTGCTTACATGTGTAGGTATTATAGCAGCGGAGGAACAAGCTGGGTGCTAACGTGTAGGTATTAGCAGCAGAGGAGGAACCAGCTGGGTAATAATATGTGTAGGTATTAAAGAGCAGAGGAGGAACCAGCTGGGTGCTTACATGTGTAGGTATTAGCAGCAGATAGACAAGCTTAGTGCTTACATGTGTAGGTATTAGCAGCAGAGGAGGAACCAGCTGGGTGTTCACAAGTGTAGGTATTAGCAGCAGAGGAACCAGCTGGGTGCTTACATGTGTAGGTATTAGCAGCAGATCAGGAACCAGCTTGGTACTAACATGTGTAGGTATTAGCAGCAGAGGAGGAACCAGCTGGGTGCTTATCATGTGTAGGTATAAGCAGCAGAGGAGGAACCAGCTGGTTGTTCACGTGTGTAGGTATTAGCAGCAGAGGAACCAGCTGGGTGCTAACATGTGTAGATATCAGAAAGCAGAAGAGGAACCAGCTGGGTGCTTACATGTGTAGGTATTAACAGCAGAGGAGGAACCAGCTGGGTGCTTACATGTGTAGGTATTAACAGCCGAGGAGGAACCAGCTGGGTGCTTACATGTGTAGGTATTAGCAGCAGAGGAGGAACAAGCTATGTGCTCACATTTGTAGGTATTAGCAGCAGAGGAGGAACCAGCTGGGTGCTTACATGTGTAGGTATTAGCAACAGAGGAGGAACCAGCTGGGTGCTTACATGTGTAGGTATGATCAGCAGAGGAGGAACCAGCTGGGTGTTCACATGTGTAGGTATAAGCAGCAGAGGAATCAACTGGGTGCTAAGATGTGTAGGTATTAGCAGCAGAGGAGGAACCAGCTGGGTGCTAACATGCGTAGGTATTAGCAGCAGAGGAGAAACCAGCTATGTGCTTACATGTGTAGGTATTATTAGCAGTGGAGGAACCAGCTTGGTGTTCACATGTGTAGGTATAAGCAGCAGAGTAGGAACCAGCTGGGTGCTAACATGTGTAGGTATTATTAGCAGTGGAGGAACCAGCTTGGTGTTCACATGTGTAGGTATAAGCAGCAGAGTAGGAACCAGCTGGGTGCTAACATGTGTAGGTATAAGCAGCAGAGTAGGAGCCAGCTGAGTGTTCACATGTGTAGGTATTAGCAGCAGAGTAGGAGCCAGTTGGGTGTTCACATGTGTAGGTATAAGCGGCAGAGTAGGAACCAGCTGGGTGCTAACATGTGTAGGTATAAGCAGCAGAGTAGGAACCAGCTGGGTGTTCACATGTGTAGGTATTAGCAGCAGAGGAACCAGCTGGGTGCTAACATGTGTAGGTATTAGCAGCAGAGGAGGAACCAGCTAGGTGCTTACATGTGTAGCTTTTAGCAGCAGAGGAGGAACCAGCTAGGTGCTTACATGTGTAGCTATTAGGAGCGGAGGAGGAACCAGCTGGGTTCTTACATGTGTAGGTATTAGCAGCTGAAGAACCAGCTGGGTGCTAACATGTGTAGGTATCAACAGCAGAGGAGGAACCAGCTGGGTGCATAGATGTGTAGTTATTAACAGCAGAGGAACCAGCTGGGTGCTTACATGTGTAGGTATTGACAGCAGAAGAACCAGCTATGTGCTTACATGTGTAGGTATTAACAGCAGAGGAACCAGCTTGGTGCTAACATATGTAGGTATTAGCAGCAGAGGAAGAACCACCTGGGTCTAACATATGTAGGTATTAGCAACAGAGGGAGGAACCAGCTGGGGGCTTACATGTGTAGGTTTTAGCAGCAGAGGAGGAACCAGCTAGGTGCTTACAAGTGTAGGTATTAGCAGCAGAGTTGGAACCAGCTATGTGCTCACATGTGTAGGTATTAGCAGCAGAGGAGGAACCAGCTGGGTTCTTACATTTGTAGGTATTAGCAGCAGAGGAGGAACCAGCTATGTGCTCACATGTGTAGGTATAAGCAGCAGAGGAGGAACCAGCTGGGTTCTTACATGTGTAGGTATTAGCAGCAGAGGAACAAGCTGGGTGCTAACATGTGTAGTTATAAGCAGCAGAGGAACCAACTGAGTGCTAACATGTGTAGGTATTAGCAGCAGAAGAGGAACCAGCT